>NC_061800.1:24872568-25178283 GCF_021462225.1 Girardinichthys multiradiatus | reverse complement strand
ACCACTGTTACACAGCTTTAAAAGATGCACACAGTGCTGTCTCTCGTGCAGGGTTAGGACTCTCTGACCACTATCTGTTTAATCTCATACCAATTTACAGGCAGAAACTAAAAACCTCTAAGCCTGTGGTTCGGACTGATAGGAAGTGGACTGATGAGTCAAAACAGATGCTACAGAACTGCCTTGGTTGCACAGATTGGAATGGTTTTAAAGCTTCTGCCTCTGATTTAAACCAAGTAAATAATGCAGGGACTTCATACATTAGCTTCTGTGAGGACATGTCTTTGTAGACCAAGACCTTTCACACTTTCACAACAATAAACCATGGTTTTCTTCATATCTGAGGCAGCTGCGCCAGACCAAAGATGAGGCTTACAACAGTGGAGACCAGCCCCTGTATAAGTAGGCAAGAAACAAACTGACAAAAGAAATCAAACTAGCTTAAGTGAGGAAATAAAATATAAAAAGTCAAAATACAGAAGGAAAAATTATGTTTACAGATGCTTTCTATCTAGTACGACTGAGTCTGTACTATTTTTTAAAAGACAATGGACATGCTTTCAGTCTACTCAAACCTTATAGACATTCCCCAAAAGACTCGTGGCTGAAACTCTGTGTTGGGCTTTCACACAAAATTCAATTGCAAAAGTTGCTCATCATGTTATTTTGTTCACACACAAAAGCATTGTGTGAACAAAATAATTTTTAGGTATTTTGTGTGAAAAAGCAAAGTAAAAAACTAAATTTCCATATAAGACCAAAACAGAAACATATAGACATAACTAGACACAGGGGCATGCATAGATATTTGCTAGGTGGTGCTAGAGCACCTGCCCTTTTATCCTTTGGAGAAAAAAGTGCCCTCCTGAAATCTTTTTTTTTTTTTTTTTAACACTGTATAGTATGGGGCCCACGGTAAAATTTCAGAATTTAAAGGCCTATAATACCAGTGCCCCACGTTTTGAAATCCCCCCCCTTCTCTCAATGTAGACGGGCTGCGTGCAGAGTGGAGAGTTGGACCTGCGCTGGTCCAGCTTAACTGTTCTCTCCTCCCCCCCGCCGTCATATAGAGCCCTGCCCTGCCGACAGCCCGGCTAACCATCCAGGAAACAAATAAAACGAATATACTTGCTTCCTAAAGTTCAGATGCAAAAGTCAAAACTTCACCTGCCACCATTTTATCTAAACAGAACAGGCCAATCAAAGGCATACCTTTACCCGCTATGTCTTCTATGGCCGCCACCAGGCGCCAGGAGAATGTCTACGATTTAACTCTTAGATTAAATTAGAAGAAAAAAATAAATTCAAATCTATCTCATAGATGTCGGTATTACATTTACTATTATGATCCATGATGACTTCTGTTTGACTCGTGTTTTTTTTCTTGCAAATACGGCCAAATGAGCTGGTTAACATTACAATTCACTACTAAAATACCTTTAATAAAGTTCAGTAAATGTGGGGCATGTAGGCTAAGTTGTATTTTCTACTTCTGTGTGTGTAAAAATGATGATGTGATCGAAATATTTTATTTTCTAAATAGCAGACATCTTATCAGTTCTCAGAACTTGTAATCTCATTAATTTTGATTCTCTAAGAATAATTTCTGTCATATATCACACTGGCTACATGCAGAAGTATAGATGATTCTTCTTATGATCATGTTCTCTGATGTTGGTTTCATTTTGACTATAAAGATTTTGTAACTCATTTCCTGGGAATAGTTGATTTATGCTGTAGAATGGTCACTGGTTACTCACATTTCTGAAGATAACTCATTTAGTGTGACCTACCTGGTAAATTTGACAGTGTAACCTGCTTTGCTACAACATAAGGTTATTTGGTGCGGAAGACATTTAAAGATAAACTTAGAGAATGATATAGTCAAGACAAACACGTGCTCAGTGTGTAAAAAGAAAAAAAAAAGAAGGATAACGTAAGTTTCAAATTTGACTCAGGAAGTTCAGGTTGTGAATCAGTAATCTAACTTTAAATCAGTCTATGATCATTTTGTTGCCTTATTAATCTGAAGAATTTCCTGAGTTTCCTGGGTGGTCATTTCCATTCAACCCACAGGACAGTTTGTTTTCGGGGTGCTTAGTAATATATATAAATTATGTTCATGTTGTGCCTGTAATAAATCTCACAATACAAAGGCAACCGACAGCTCCATGTGCCGCACAAGGTGCCCTTTTTTTCCACTTGACCACATGCCCCCCAAAATGTCTGTGCACGCCACTAACTAGACAGAAGTGAGGAAATCTCTATGAAATAAAGGATTTTATGGGTGTATTTTTGCAGCAATAGGAGTTTTTTTATTTTAATAAATTGCATTAATTGAATTTACATTAATTCTAACGGCCCTTGTCAAATGGACTGATCAAAGCTTCTTGTTTACAAAACATTTCAAATATCTTTATTTACATAGTGTCACATCACAACAAATTCAATGTTAAATTGTGTTGTCAGATTTAGATTAAATTAATTTTGATCCTTTTACAAAAAATGTTAGCTGCTTATAAAATGCCAACTAAAAGTAAAAAGTTGTCTATAAAAGGAAATAAGTCTGATAACTGTATAATGAAACGTTTCGTTTTTAGATAATCTCATGAATGTCCCATTGTAAACACTTAAGGAGGATTTATATTCAATTTTAATTAAGCAGATTATTTTGTTCTTGTTTTTTCTTGTTTTCTTGTTTTTTCTACATCTGGTCTGATTTAAAATAATTTCCTACCCTTTTAAAGACCTCAGTAGAAGACATGACTAAACACCAACAATGTTTGTATTATGTTTTCTGTTGCGATGGGTAACATTTCTCTGTTTTAAAAGACTAATATGAATATGCATAAGAAATCCCAAAAAGCAGAGCAACGCTTGTTGAATAGCTCCTCAAGTTCCATATCATTAATGAAACAACCAGCAAAAAGATTGCAATTAGCACCAGCTCTGTTCTCTGGAAATGCAACTGAAGTGGCCTTAATTAAAAACGTAAAAGGCCTGTAATATAAAGCAAAGACATGCTGCTGCTATAAAACATGTCTCGAGTCCAAAAGGGTTTAAGTGTTAAGTGCAACACTCACCTGTTGTCAAAGAAATTGAAGCATTTCTCCGTCCACACAATTCTGCCCTCATCTGCAGTTTTCTTTGAAAGACTCAATAGATTCATTTAGAGCTCCGTGGGTTATTTTGCACTGTCCCGTGATGAATCAGAGATAGCTGACTAGCTAAATCTCTACATGAAAAGACCTGTTACAACAGGAGTAGATCTTTTATTTAATATGCAAAGACATTTTCCATGTTTTTTTTTTTCCTTCTTTACATTTGTCAAATAAAGATTTTGGCAGAAGCCCTGCTCTACTGTACAGAATGTTCAAGATTTTTTTAAATTATATCTGTTTGTAAAGCTTTTAGTAGCAACATATTTAACTCTCACAGTCATGTCGTGTGTGCCATTATGTGTACTTATTATTTCCTGATGGCTCTCTGGCACCATCCTGTGTTTCAGTGGGAATAACAGATTCTAGGAGAAAGTTGTTGCTGCTGAGGAGCTGTTTTCAGCAAATTGTTGGAATCACTGAAACTTCTGATAATCTTGTTGGGGAAATGCAAAAAAAAAAATAAAAATGCAGTACTTTTGTTGATTCTTAGTGTCACAGCTCAGTCTGAAGTCAGTTTGATCCATGATTTTGTATCATTGGAGCCCCAGTTCAGCTCATTGGAGCTATCCAAATAAGATCATTGCAGAACTCCTGGTCTTTGTCTATGATTTCTCTGGAAACTTGTGGTTTTCTTTTAGAGCAAAGGTTTCCTCCCTGCACAACTCCCATGGAAGTTAAACTCATGCATCTCTTTCTGATTGTCCAGGTATGCACTTTCATATTAACAATGGCAAGATCCTGCTGTAACCTTTTCAGTTTTTGTTTCTTTAATTGTTTGGTATTGTTAGAATTTATTTTAAGTATGCATATGTAAAACACAAAAAAACAACACTAGCTATAATTGGGTGTCATAATTATTTACATGACTGCATGTTATATTTTAAATTTGAACGGTGACACAGTACAGACTTTCTGTCCTACATTACTTCTTTTTACTGGAGTTTTCCACATGAGCTGCCTATTGTAAGTTCCTCTGTTCCCATCTGTTAGTTCCTGGCAGAGTCATAGGTCTTAAGTCTCTTTCACAGTTATTAAAGACTCATTGTAAAACCTGGCTTCTGCCAACCTAGATACGGGTAATTTCCTAATACAAACACTCAATAGTCAATAAAGTCAATAATGTTAACACAATATTTGATCCAATCTTAAATACATATTTTCTTAACTTGCAAATATTGTATAAAGCAACCTTTAAACTTGTTGGTAAATGTGCATAAAAACTATATTTCAGTATATTCTAAAAATAAAACTTTAGAAAAATAAATTTGAGTGCATTCATTCATTGAGTGGTTAGGGGTGGAATGGAGTGGTGAATCATCAAAGAAAATAATAAAAGTAAAAAGATTTCTGAATTATGCATGATACAGTAAATGATACCTGAAGTGATTATTTTTGTTAAAGGACAGCATAATTTGACAAAGTGGCCAAGTAATTGTACGTTTTTTCCCATCATTTACCAGTAGAGGCAACATAAGGTTTCAAACTTCTATTTTGGTCAATCTTAAAAATCAGAAACTGCACAGATATTTAGATTATGAGTGAGAAACTGTAATATAAATAATATATGGATAATCAGTAAAAATATTTAAGTCAGATTAATTTCAGTAAGAGAAAGCAGCAGAGTGAGAAAAGTGGTTAGTATGTCCAGCAGTCTAAGTCTATGGCATCACAACAACATACACTCACCGGCCACTTTATTAGGTACACCTGTCCAACTGCTTGTTATCGCAAACTTCTAATCAGCCAATCACATGGCAGCAACTCAATGCATTTAGGCATATAGACATGGTCAAGATGATCTGCTGCAGTTGAAACTGAGCACCAGAAAGGGGAAGAAAGTTGATTTAAGTGATTTTGAACGTGGCATGGTTGTTGGTGCCAGACAGGCTGGTCTCAGTATGTCAGAAACTGCTGATCTACTGGGATTTTCACGCACTACCATCTCTAAGGTTTACAGAGAATGGTCTCAAAAAGAGAAAACATCCAGTGAGCGGCAGTTCTGTGGGCGCAAATGACTTGTTGATGCCAGAGGTCAGAGGAGACTGGTCAGACTGGCACAACACGTCGAACCTTGAGGCGGATGGGCTACAGCAGCAGAAGACCACACCAGGTGCCACTCCTGTCAGCTAAGAACAGGAAACTGAGGCTAAAATTCGCACAGACTCGCCAAAATTGGACAATAGAAGATTGGAAAAATGTTGCCTGGTCTGATGAGTCTTGATTTCTGCTGCGACATTCAGATGGTAGGGTCAGAATTTGGCGTCAACAACATGGAAGCATGGATCCACTTGTATCAACGGTGCAGGCTGGTGGTGGTGGTGTAATGGTGTGAGGGATATTTTCTTGGCACACTTTGGGCCCCTTAGTATCAATTGAGCATCGTGTCAACACCACAGCCTACCTGAGTATTGTTGCTGACCATGTCCATCCCTTTATGACCACAGTGTACCCATCTTCTGATGGTTACTTCCAGAAGGATAACGTGCCATGTCATAAAGCACAAATTATATCAGACTGGTTTCTTGAACATGACAATGAGTTCACTGTACTCAAATGGCCTCCACAGTAACCAGATCTAAATCCAATGGAGGACCTTTGGGATGTGGTGGATTGGGAGATTCGCATCAAGGATGTGCAGCCGACAAATCTGCAGCATCTGTGTGATGCTTTCATGTCAATATGGACCAAACTCTCTGAGGAGTTTCCAGTACCTTGTTGACTCAATACATAACTGATCATAACCGGATCAACTCGCCTAAACTACCCATTGTTTTAGGGGCCTCCTGGTTACAAAAGCACAACCCCCACATTGACTGGCAAGTCAAATAAATTTTGGGCTGGGCTAAGTCCTGCTCGGCTACGTGTCTGTCTTCTGCCACCCCAGATAACATTCCTGAAAATGACATTGAGGAGACATACCCCGATTTGTCTAAAGTGCCTCCCGAATATCATGCTCTTAAGGAGGTTTTCAACAAATCCAGAGCCACGGCACTCTATGATTGTGCCATTGAGCTCCTACCAGGCACATCTCCCCCTAGGGGTCGATTGCCGACCAGAGAACCAAGCCATGAGGAAGTATGTCGATGAATCATTAAAGGCTGGTATAATCAGACCCTCTTCTTCTCCAGCAGGGGCAGGCTTCTTCTTTGTGGGGAAGAAGGATGGTTCCTTGAGACCATGCATCGACTACAGGGGACTAAACGACATCACCTTCAAGAACCGATACCCTCTACCTCTCATGAACACTGCTTTTGACCAAGTTCAAGACGCCAGGATTTTCTCCAAGCTTGACTTGAGAAGCGCTTACCACCTTGTCCGCATCAAGGAGGGGGACGAATGGAAGACGGCATTTAACACTCCCACTGGTCACTATGAGTACTGCGTAATGCCTTTTGGTTTAACTAATGCCCCTGTAGTGTTTCAGGCAATGGTTAATGATGTCCTGAGGGACATGGTTGGACAGTTTGTTTTTGTTTACCTTGACGATATTCTGATTTATTCCCAGGATCTGGAAACTCACAGAAGTCATGTTCAGGCCGTTCTCCTCCATCTTCTTCAAAATCATCTGTTTGTCAAAGCTGAAAAGTGTGAGTTTCACACCACCACCACTTAATTCCTAGGATTCATCATTTCTGCAGACCAAGTCATTGTGGATCCCTCCAAAGTCAAGTCAGTCTTGGAATGGCCTTTTCCTACCAATCGCAAACAGCTTCAAAGGTTTCTGGGGTTTGCTAACTTTTACAGACGTTTCATCAGAAATTATAGCCTTGTAGCAGCCCCTCTCAATACTCTCACATCATCTAAGACCAAGTTTGTATGGAACGAGATGGCAGAAAGAGCTTTTGTCAAGCTCAAAGGTTTATTTACGTCTGCTCCTGTTCTACGGTCCCCTAACCCCGAAAAACAGTTCATAGTGGAGGTCAATGCCTCCAACACTGGGGTTGGAGTAGTCCTAAGCCAAATAAGTTCTGATGATCGTATTCACCCATGTGCCTTCTTTTCTAGGACTTTGTCCCAAGCAGAACGCAATTATGATGTGGGGGACCAAGAACTGCTGGCAGTCAAGTTGGCTCTCGAGGAGTGGAGGCATTGGCCAGAGGGGGGCTAAGGAACCTGTTGGAATAATTTAATATAGATTTATCTTATATTTTTTCCTTTTCTTTAACTTGACTATTTGATCTTTATAACCTTTCATGATGTATGTGTGAGTAAGGATGTGATGAGTTTGTCTGCAGGCAAGGATCAAAGGTGGAGCTGAGAAGGAAGCAGTCACAGTTGAGGAAGTCATAAAGATGAAGGCTAATTGTGCTGAACAGAAGACACACTGTTCTTAAGATGGGGGAGACTGTGGAAGTGTGTTGTTACAAGATAATGGTGTTTATGACCTGTATACATTGCAGCTGTTTTTCCCATCCTTTAGACAGCGACATTCATTGTAACTAGGGAACCCCCAAAGATAATAAAAAGAGAGGTGCGGACAGATGGTTTTCAGAGCGGTAGGAGATTTGTAACTGAAAGCACATCCATGTCCGTTCTCCTCGCAGTGAGTGAAATAACTAATTCTTTGTCTTTTTCTTCTTTTTGTGATGATTATAAGTATTTTAGGTTGTTTGAACCTGACAGAACCGTTTCTTGTTTGGACAAATCATAAGAACCTGGAGTACCTGAGATCAGCAAAGCGCCTTAATCCCACGCAGGCAATGTGGGGTTTATTTTTTGGAAGGTTCAACTTCTCTCTGTCTTTCAGACCTGGAATCAAAAATGGCAAACCGGACGCCCTGTCCAGAATACAGGAACCCTCCGAGTCACAGACCTCTGGGGAGGATGAGTTTATTCTCCCAGAATCAGTGAGACTCTCTGTCACCATGTTGGAGTTGGAAGGAGAGGTTAGAGATGCCACCAAAGACCACCCTATCCCAACTTCATGCCCACCTGACCGGTGTTTTGTCCTGGAGCGCATCGTACCCAAGATACTTAATTCATGCCATAATTCACGTCTGTTCTGTCATCCTGGTAAAAGCAGGACGTTGCAGATGGTCCGGACTCAGTTTTGGTGGCCATCTCTTGTCAAAGATGTTACAGATTACGTCACGGCCTGTACTCAATGTTCCCAAGCCAAGTCGTCTTGTTGCCCTCCTGCTGGACTCTTACATCCACTACCTATTCCTCCTTATCCCTTGGGCAGACATAGCCATGGACTTTGTGACAGGTTTGCCAGTTTATATTGGCTTCACAGTTCTGCTAACTGTCATCGACAGGTTTTCAAAGATGGTTCACCTTGTCCGTCTCAAGAAGTTGCCTTCAGCCAAGGAAATGGGGGACATTTTGGCACGTGAGGTTTTTCGCCTTCACGGCATACCCACAGACATTGTCTCGGACAGAGGGTTCCAGTTCGCGTCACGTTTCTGGAGAGAGTTTTGTTCCTTGCTGGGGATTACAGTCAGTCTGTCCTCAGGATTTCACCCACAGTCGGATGGACAAAGTGAGAAGGCCAACCAGGAGGTGAAGAACAAACTTCGCGCACTGTGAGTCAGACGCAACAAAATGGTCTCAAAATTTACCCTGGGTTGAATATGCTGTCAACACCCTACCGGCTAGTGCCACGGGGTTATCCCCTTTCCAAGTTGTTTGGTTTTCAGCCACCCTTGTTCACAGTCCAGGATAAAGAAGCTGAGGTTCCTTCTGCTCAGGGCGCGGCCCTAAGATGTCAGCGCATCTGGAGAAAGACAAGAAGGTCCATGATTAGGATGTCGGAGGTGCAGGCATGCACAGCAAATCATCAGAGTCCCTGCTCCAAGCTACCAGGTGGGACAGAAGGTGTGGCTGTCCACCAAGGACCTCCTGCTTCTGGTTGACTCCCGTAAGCTGGCACCTTGTTTTGTGGGACCTTTTCCCATATCAAAGATCATCAATCCTGTGGCTGTTCGTTGCGCCTTGAGAGTTCACTCTACCTTCCACGTGTCCCGGATCAAGCCCTATGTGGTGTCCCGTCTCGGGCCCACCTCCAGGCCCCCTCCACCGCCCGGCTTCTTGCTGATTGTCCGGCCTACACTGTCTGGCGCATCATCCGGTCCAGACGGCAGGGACGTGGCATACGTTACCTGGTGGACTGGGAGGGCTATGGTCCTGAGGAGAGGTCCTGGATTCTTGCACGATTCATCGTGGACAAAACCCTCATCTGGTAATCCTCATCCGGTAATCCGACTTCAGTCTGTTGGATTCTTCCTCATTAACTGTCTGGATCACATCCTCTTCTGGATTCTGTGCCTCATTCCCAGACTGAGAAGGTTAGTGGCTTTATCTAACTCTTTGCAAGTCCTGAATTTTATTCATCCACTAACTCGTCTCTCTGTCCTCAGTGATTCGTGGAAGCTGACTGCTGCTCTCCTGCTTTCTGATCCTGAGTTACTGAATAAACCTTTTAACTTTTCACTTTGTGTTTGGCTGACTTTGGGTTCTCTGTCTCAGGCCGTGATAGTATTATATAACTTTTCTATTTCTACATTGCACAACCAATTTGCCAAAATGTAGGTAAAATTTGTTTTCTTTTTACTTTGTTCAGCAGATAGCTGTGTTCTTTTAGAAATGTAGACCCCACCACCACCCATTCCCTACAAGAGAAACATCAAACACTAAGTCCAATACTGTAAAAACATCTTATTGTTCCCTTTAAGTGGATTTTTATTTTGTTATCTGTCACAATCTTGTCTTATAAGATTATATCTTTCTGGGAAAAATTGGACATTTTAGAGGAAGATAATTTAGTTAGACAGTGTAAGTAGAAATGAAAAATTAAGCATCTATTTAGGAACTTAGTTAAGTTTTTTCCAGGTTATGAAGGACCTTAAAATACAGGCATGTGAAGGTCTCAGAGGTATGTTAAATATCATCAGAGGGCAAACTGCACCATGAAAATTAAAGACCGTCAGACAGGTCAGGGATAATGCTGTGGAGGTGTTCAAAGCTGAGAACAGTTTTAACACATCATCCACAAAGGAAAGGAGCACAGCACAACTGTAAACCTATCCAGAAAAGGTAATGCACCTAAACTAAGAGGCGGAGCAAGGAGAGCATAAAAGCAGCCAAAAGGCCTGTGGTAAACTGAGGAGTAGCTGCAAAGATCCAGAATGGCTGAGCTACAGGAGAATGGCCCAGTCAAAGTATAAACAAAAATCTAATTCAGAATATGTGGCAGGACTTGAAAATTGATGTTCACAGATGCTCTCATCCAATCTGAATAAGCTGGAGTTAATTTGCAAAGAAAAAAGAGCAACATTTTCAGTATCCAGATAGGAGCTTTCCCCTAAATACTTGTGACTCTTAGTACAGTGAAGGTTGGTTCTAAAACGTGTTTATTCAGACGAGGGTTAAATAAATACTAATGCATGTTGTGCTTTTCAGATTTTTATCTATGAATGCCACTGATTATTTTACTTCCTCTTCAGAAGTATTTAACACTCCACATTTGTGTGTCCCATAGAATCCTGAAAAATACATTGTGACAAAATTTACAAAAACGTTTATAGAGTTTTTTTTATAATTTAGCTAGGTACTGTGGAAGAGTGAAAATATTTATTTTAATAGGGAATTTTCTTAAGAGCCTCTTGTTAAACCTGGCCTTCTTGACCCTAATGGCATGGCTGGGATATTAGGCATCTGACTGGCTATCATATAGGTGGTCATGTGATCAGAGGCTGACTCCCAGCATAAAGCCCCCGTCCCAATTTGCTCTGTTTGTTTTTTGTATTGCCTCAAGTTTGTTTTAGTGATTACATCTGACCCGTATAGAGATGCATTTGATTTGTTTTATAGGACTGTAGTAGTCTGGAAAACAATAATAACCATGAGATTGTTAAGTTGTCATTCTCCACTTTTGAATAGGTAAAAAGCAAATAGCTAAGAACAAGTGAACTCCAAAAACTAACAAATTTCTGGATGAAAAAGTAAGTATCAGAGGGGCACTGATCTGAAAGCTAATTTGTTTTTTGTTTTTGTTTTGTTGTTGTTCTTGGTGACGGCAAATGACTCAACACAAAGAACAACCAAAAATCACATTGTCTTCCGCTACTAAGAAGTAGTTGTAAAACATAATACCCCCTTCAGAAAGTTTCTTGGTATTCTTCCAGATCTTGCCGCAACTCACAGCCCAGCTGTCAGGTGATCATCACAAGACCAATGTCTTAATCCCCATTAGATCTACAAAAGCAAGAATGCACATTAGAGGCTGTCTTAATCTGCATGCAACCAGCTGCAATACAACATGATTTGGCTTCATGTGTTGTTTCCACAGATGTTAACTTTATCACTGCATCTAATTTGAAGATACACAGCAGCAGACCGTGGCTGAGTGAGATTCCACACTCCTTGGGGAAGGGGAGGCGAATAAATCAACTGCCTCACAGCGACTGCTTGATCTGCAAACTGGTTTTTCCCTATTCGCTGGAAGAAGCAAACAGGTGGAAAATGAGGATCATGCTGGTTCTCTGCATTGTATTTTTGCTCTTCTGTGTTAACCGTGCAGAAGCTCAGTTTCCTCGTGCATGCTGCACAGTAGAGGGTATCCAGTCCAAGCAGTGCTGCCCTGTTCTGGGCTCAGATCCTGCCAATGTCTGCGGCTCTCTCTCGGGGAGGGGGAACTGCAGCACTGTGCGAGTTGACTCCAAACCCTGGGGGGGACCATACAGACTCAGAAATGTTGATGACAGAGAGAGGTGGCCCACCAAGTTCTTCAATCAGACTTGCCGATGCAATGGTGAGTAAAAGAAATCTGTGTAAACCATCAAAATGACAAGTATTTAATAGTTGTTTTTCTGTACTGCAGGTAACTTTGCTGGCTATAACTGCGGTCAGTGTAAATTTGGTTGGACCGGTCCAAACTGTGACCAGAGAAAAGCTCCTGTGGTGCGGAAGAACATCCACTCACTTACCAGTGAGGAACTCCAGGAGTTCCTGGATGTTCTGGATCTGGCTAAGAAGACCATTCACCCAGATTACATGATTGCCACACAGCATTGGCTGGGCTTGCTAGGACCAAATGGGACTGAGCCACAGTTTGCTAACATTTCAATCTACGACTTCTTCGTCTGGCAACATTACTACTCAGTCAGAGACACTCTTTTAGGTAAATGAACATTTATATGTATATATTGTCTTTATCAGTCTATGTTTTATTGAAAAAGTTGACCAAATTACAGTTTATGGTGATGGGAAACAGACATATTTGCATATGTGTATGTGATTAGAGTGCTACAGCAAAGTATGAATAATGCTGTATACCAAGAATACTATTACTACTAGTATTACAATTATTTCATTGTATTTAAATATAAAAAGACAGGTAGTAAAGCTTCCAACATATTAGAGTTATTAGTATTATTTTCTTCATCAGAAGAATATACTTAGTACGTGAAGAATGACTAGGTTTGCAAACATCCTTCTTCAAAAGAATTCAAACAAATCTTGAACAAAGTCATAAAGATTAAAACTTAAGATATACTCACAATTCTGCAGTATGCACTTATTAAAAACAAAATGTGATATTAGCAGCTCTAGAAAAGCCCTCTGTTTAAATTTATGATCTGTGCTCATCTTTTATGACTGCTATAAATATTCTAAAGCTCAATCAACCGTATCCGTTTTTATCATAAAGTAACTGGATGGATTTGAAATACTTTGAACTGAATTAGATTTAATATATTTGGATATCTATTTGACCCAATCGTCCTATATATAAACTTGAGATAATTGTTACCTGTGCTTTACTTAATCTTAGGCTAGAAACAGAAGATTCCCAAAGGTTGGCTCTAGGAGTGGAGTAAGAGACTAACACCAGTTACTGATTTTTCTTAGTCGGTACCATATATTGTGCAGAAAAAAAACAAATATAACAGAAACACACAAAATATCAAGACAAATGGCCATTCAAATCTTAAATTACAGTTCATCAGTTCAGATTCTAGAAAGAATTATGCATATTCTTCCAAGTCCAAGCAGCAATATATGCCACATGCAACATCCAGTTCAACGGCCCAGTAGGCAAAAGTCCAAGAGGTTCAACAAAGGGATAGATCTTCACAGTTTATATAGGAAGGCCGTGAGCAATGATTTGCAAAGAGACAATGCCTTAAAATGGTGGCTGTGAAGCCTCCTACCGGTCCAATCAGAGCAGGTGATGTTGAAAAGATAAATTCTGGGCTGAGTAGAGCTTCAGGCTTTCTTGCCTTAGCAGTAGGTTCCTAGCTCGCCATCAATACCTGGCCAACTCCGTGGTTTCTACAAAAATCCCCCAACTACCTTTTGCACAACCTGGTCCTGGTAGGTGGCTCCTCCAGCAAACTTTTCCCAGCACCTCCCTAGCATCTCCCGGCAATCCCTACTTCCTGTCTATATAGCCTATTCATTGGCCTTCCACTGTCACATGACAATGTGATGTCAGAGCAGGGCAGTATTATTTGCAAGGGTGTTTTTTCCTTAATAGGAGGAAAGGTAAAGTTTTTCCTTTAACTTTACACCTGGATTACATAATGTTAGTTGTGAATTTGTGTAATATTATTACTTTCTTGCAGGTCCAGGTCGCCCATTCAAAGCCATAGATTTCTCACACAAAGGTCCAGCATTCATTACCTGGCACAGGTACCACCTTCTGAGCTTGGAAAGAGAGCTTCAAGTAAATTAATTTTTTGTCTGTCTGTCTGTCTGTCTTTCTGTCTGTCTGTCTGTCTGTCTGTCTGTCTGTCTGTCTGTCTGTCTGTCTGTCTGTCAAGCATAAGTACAACTCACATTTTATATAGAAATAAATACATTTTTATTATTGTCTTTTCCTGCAGAGACTGACGGGTAATGATAACTTTGCGATTCCTTACTGGAACTTTGCCACAGGACAGAGTGAGTGTGATGTGTGTACAGACTCTCTGCTTGGAGGCAGGAACCCAGACAACCCTTTCCTCATCAGTAACCAGTCCAGATTCTCCAGATGGGGGGTGGTGTGCAACAGGTCAGCATAACAAAGGATAGAAAAATACTGTGCCTTGCAAAAGCTGCTAAGATTTTGTCACGCTACAACCACAAACTTCAATACATTTTATTGGAAGGCTGAACATCCAATGGCTGTAGCTTTTACAGAGATAAACACTAAAGTGCGTTGATGACTTTCTGGAAGAGGAACACAGAACAGACTGAGTTGTGGCATTAAGATGTCAGCCAGAGCATGACAGATGTACCACGGCGTCCAGTTTCAGACATTAGCTTCATCTAGACAGAAACCAGTGGTACAGCTCTGTTTGGAAGCCAGGCTGTATATAACACCCACATTATTACAGAAGAAGAATAGCACAATGTGGTGCATAATTGTGATGTAAAAGGAAAATAATAACGTGCAATAATATGCTTAAGTTATTTGTTATTTAAATACGTTTTGGTCTGTCAAATATTGTCCTGTAAATACCAACCCAATATGGTGGTGGTATTAGAACAATACATGAAAGAGTGATTCGAGCACTGGCATTAATATATGGAATAAACTCACAACTTTCCAAAATATAAGAATTTATTAACAAAAACAATTCAACTCCAAGTTAAAATATTTCAATCAGTAAATCTTTAACTAGGCTAGAAATAATATGCTAAAACTATCAAGCAGAATTAAGGAAGAAGGAAAACTAATGAACAACATGTAAAGGAAGTGAAATAGGAACAAATAAAATGGTTCAAAACCATAACCAATAAAATGATGTAATAATGTCACAGTTCAGTGTAGATATCTATGTTTGAGAATCAATGTTTATTTTAAAGAACTTGGAAATGAGGTCAAATTTAGTTCAATTCAAAAATAGTTTTTTATGCCAAAGGGAAATAATTAACAATGATTTGTTTGTCTTCAAACAACTATTCACAACGCAAATCAGAAGGGCAGATAAAACATTGTTTTAATAAAATATTATTTTAAAGAATGATCTGCTTAATTGGAAATCAATAACCTTTTTGGACAATTGTTTCTTAATGCTGTTTTAATTAGCCACCATTATTTTAGTACAATTTTATTTAAGGAAATATTATTTACTGAATTAGATATCAATAACCTTTTAGACTGTTGATCTTAATGTTGTTACTTAGCCATCACATGGAGTAATGGACTACTAAAATGGTGGAGAGAAACGTCTATGGACTCTCACAAAATGGCAATGAACCCTATAAGATTTACCCATACTTTAAATACCATTAATACAAATATTATATATATGAGCACCAGTGTCGCATTATAGCTGATCTTTTTTTAAACCACTCATTGAAATAAAGTTTGCCATAACATTAAAACACAACACAGAACAAATAGGCTAGCCTCAAGGCTTAGAGGCCTGTTCGCAGTAGCTCAATAGATTGCCTTTTACCACATAAACAAAAGCAAACCACAATGAAATAAACAATATTTAGGTTGTTTTATCCTAACTTAATTTTCTCTGCCCAGACTACCTCTTATGTGAACCATTCTAAATCACAAAAGTAAAGAAGGTCCAAAGGGCTTTGGATTGTGTGGTGAAGGTGGGACAGTTTAGCTATTTGTTTGCGTGGTGGATGGCGAACAAAAAAGCCATGGCGGCTGCTCTCAGTACCAGCTTGAATAGGGGAAAGCTCCTGCTTGGACTGTACGCTTCAGGCGTGGTGAGCTGTGATGCCGTCTTTTTCAGGCAGTGGGGAAAAACCACTTCATCCTCTCTTCCTGGAGAATCTGTGGCTCACATTCCTTTGCAGCAGAAGCTCAGAAAAAAAGGTTAAGACAAGTGACTAGGACAGTTTGTCCTAGTTGCCGCAGTGATTTGGTGATGACACAAACAGCAGGTTATAACTAAACTTTTGGCAGTTCTTCGATCAACGGATATGCCAACACCAGATTGTAGCCAACTTTAGATCCAAGGACTCTTTAAGTAGTAGAGTCTTACTTGCCAGGAAGTTTCAAATACACTCAGGTTCTTTCACACTGTCCATGAAGTGATCAGCTGGTGCACAACAATAAATAATGTTCAAAATGTCTTACAAAAATGACTGATGTGTGGCATGCATTGTTTTCAGCACCCCTAAGTAAATACTGTGTAGCTTGGTTTTAGTCTCTTTAGGGGTCTCATTTGTAAAACAATGCATAGGATTTACATTAAAGGTTTATGTACGTTCAAATGCCCAAAATGGCATACGGAATTGAATATCCAGACTAATAAAACCATGCACACACACCAGCAAGAAATTTCCCCTTTATAAATCACAGATACACATCATTGTTTGCGTACATGTTCCGCCTCATGTTCTGCCCTCTACTATATGCCCACATTCAACCACAAATGGCCAATGCACAGCGCTCTATGCATGTCAATGTGTATTTAACTGAGCCAGGTCATCAATGTTATTTCATGGTTAACAATGGCAACCACGGAGAAAAGACCAAAGAAATGCAATTTCACCTGCCATGTGTCCGTGAGTGACATAGAGTGTCAAAAAACAATTTTTGGTGGCCACAATGTAGGGAAATCTGATGTATCAACTGGTCATATTAACAATATCATCCAGGACAGTAGGCATTATTGCGCTTAGTGCTGGCTGCGATATCCCAGATCTATGTAAAATTTCACAGAAATATGTTGTTACTAAAAGTGGCTTCAGACAGAGAGTTAATTAATTGTTGAAAATGTTAAACACTTAAATGTCAGCTAATTTGCGCAGATGTGAGCCAGTTGCTAGGAACCCCAGAGTAGTTAACACCTGTAAAGGAACAGGGATGGCGTGGTTCCGACTGGTCGGTTTCTCCAATAATGGACCCAGTTCAAAACATTGATTCAAGAGCAATGCCCTATGGAGTCTAAATTGGCACTTTAGCCAGTAATCATCAAAGGCCAGGAAACCTTGAAAACGTGTTTCCTCCTAATTCTCCCATTTGCAAGGTCTTCCAGCCTTGCCAATGCATCCATTGAGCAGCATTATGCACGAATGTCACCCTCGTATTTAAATGTTTACAGCATTCAGTGTTATGTATTAATCTATGGTACATATCACCCTCGGGGAGAGGAATGTGATGGTAAGCAAACTTTGATGTTAAGATTTAAATAGGCTTATAGGCCTTTTTTTTTTTTTTAAACAACCGTATGTGTGGTTATGGCTCACAAGTGAAAGCATAAATAACACTGCAGTTTCGAATGCTTATGATAAAGACGATCTATGAGTAAAGTTTGATATGGAGTGAAATTGAATATCTGAGAGAAATCATGATGCAGTGTGGTTTTAATTCCCCACCTCACCATCTGCGTGCCCAGTTTTCCCTATCTCCAAAACGAGCGTACGCATGGAATTTGCATGATGTACCACACATTCTCTCGTCAAGTTTTTTTTATAGTTTTTATTTATAGATTACAAATTTTACGTGGAAAGTGACGTACGCCAGTTTCAGGCCCCGTTTTGAACGTATGCCACATTTATAAATGAGATCTCTGACCTTTATGTTGGTCGATCACAATAATTCTAAAGAAAATACAATAATGTTTTTTTTGTCACATAACAAGATGCAAAAAGGATTAAGGTGCATATATGCTTTTCCAATGCAATTTAGCTCTTAAAATCATACTTAAATTGAATGTTTATCCAGTTTTTTATGAAAAAAAGATAAGTTTTTGTTTTCTTGTTCTAGTTTGGACGATTACAACCGGCTGGTGACTCTTTGCAATGGCACAAATGAGGGATTTATTCAGAGAGGGATGGCAGTGAGAACCAACGCGTCTCTGCCTACAATGACTGATGTCAGAAGCTGTTTAGGAATCAGAGACTTTGACAGCCCTCCCTATTTCACCAACTCCTCCTTTAGCTTCAGGTAAAACTCAACACTTTGTGTTATGAATGTGTTTAAAAGTACCAACTCACTGCAAGAATGTTGAGGGTTTGACAGTCATAGCTAACTGATTAGTTGCTCAAAATCAACAGAAACGCACTTGAAGGGTATGAAAGGCCAGATGGAGAATTGGATGATACAGTGAACAACCTTCACAACCTCGTTCATGCTTTGCTCAATGGAACCAGCGGTTTGTCCCACTCTGCAGCCAATGATCCCATCTTTCTGGTAAGAATTCAGCTGCATAGCATAAGATCAAAGTAAATAGGAAAGTTCAGGCCAACTAACCACACTTTTCTTGTCATTTCAAATTTAAAGGTTCTCCATTCTTTTACCGATGCCATTTTTGACGAATGGATGCGCAGATTTGTTCCATCCAACGCCACCTACCCGGATGAGATGGCCCCTATTGGTCACAACAGGGACTACAACATGGTTCCTTTTTTCCCTCCAGTCACTAACGAGGAGATCTATGTCACATCGGATCAGCTGGGATATTCCTATGCCATTTCCCTTGATGGTGAGTGAATTCTGAGCGAACAAGTTAAAAAAGGTTAGGGTTACCTTTTTTTTAAGAAGTACATGTGGGCAGTAATCTAAGCCCAAAATGCCTCAATTCAAGCAATAAGTAAGTCATTGTATTTATAGTTATCTGATAAATATCTGATAAATGTTTAAATAATGAAAATACTATAATCATACCATAAAGAAACAAACAAAAACAAGAAAACTAACAAACAAATAATTATTAAAATACATTAATACTATGTTTATTTTAATATTTGAATAGTTTATAAATGCTTAAATAATTAAATTATAATTAATGGAAATTATTAAAGTCTGAGTTCACTATATGTTAAAAGCACATTTAAGTTGATTTTACTCTAAAATACGATATAAACGTTTAGATTTGCTGTATATTTCTTCTTTCTTTCCACAGATGCAGATGAAGCATCTGTGTTTGTCCTGGGTTCCACGTTGGGAGGTGTCTTTGTTGGCCTGCTGGTGCTTCTTCTTATCTTTGTGTTCTACCTGCGTCAGCGGAAAAACAGAGGCTTTGAACCACTGATAAGAGCAGATTTCACAAATAGGAAGTATACAGAGGAGGCATAGCTTCCGCCTGTTGTTCCAAAATGCACCCCAGTGCTCAAACCTACCTCGGAGCAATGGAGCTGTCAGTCTATGCCAGAAAATTACTGATCCTACAACCGAATGAAAAACCTCCTCCTAGATATTAAGTCTAACCATAGAAGAACGTTTCTCTGAATAATCTACAGTGCCTTGCAAAAGTATTCATATGCTTTGAACATTTTTTGGATTTCATAATTCTACAATCAAATTTTTAAAAAAGCTTAGTTTTGTGGCATAAACAAACACAAAGTAGTCCCAGACTGAAATTGACAGAATAGGATGCATATTTGCTGAATTTACTTCGATTAAAACCATTCCATTCTATCTCTGGCTGTATGTTTAATGTTGTCCTTCCGGACAACCTTGAGTCTTTGGCAGCCTTTTTACAGATTTTTCTTTTCAGGATTTAGCCATGCACATATCCCCATCAACTCTAAGCGTTCCCGTTTATTCTAAATAAAAGCATCTCCACAGTATGATACTACTACCACCATGTTTTAACAAGTCAAAAAAAAAATAAAAAAATAAAAATAAAAATAATAATCATCTTTATTGGTCATTGCACATGTACATACAATGAAATTTGTCCTATGCATTTAACCCATCCCTTACAGGGAGCAGTGGGCTGCCATTTTGCGGCACCCGGGTAGCATTCTGGGGCTAAGGGTCTTGCTCAGGGACCCAGAGTGGCAATCTATGGGATACGAACCTGGCCCCTTGTGTCCCCACTGGAAAACAAACCTCCTGTTCTAACCACTAGGACACCCCTCCATTGGGGTTTTCAAGATGACGGTGTTATATGACCAAAGCAGCTTCCACAACATTTTTGACGTGTCCCCTATGTGGTTTGTGGCAAAAGCTAAGCCGATATCATATTACCTTCTTTCAAAAATGTCTTTCTTCTTGCCATGCTTCCATAAAGGCCAGATTTGTGAAATGGAAAACTAATAGTTGTTCCATCTATAGATTCTCCCAGTTGAGCCGCTCATCCCTGCAGCTTTTCTAGAGTTACTATGGGCCTTTTTAGCTACTTCTCAGAAAATACTCTCCTTACCCAGTTTAGGTGGATGGCCATGCTATGGTAGGCTTGTGGTTGTGCCAATCCATTAATTTCTAGATTATAGATTTAAAAGGGCTTCATGAGATGTTGAAAACTTGGGATATTATTTGATAACCTGCTTTAAATGTCTCACAACTCTGATCTTTCTGATGTGTTCCTTGGTCTTTCTGAGACAGTGTTTGTTCACTAATGTTTTGTAAAAGAACCCCAAAGTCATTTACAGAATAATAGTATACAGGTCCTTCTCAAAAAATTAGCATATTGTGATAAAGTTCATTATTCTCCATAATGTCATGATAAAAATTTAACATTCATATATTTTAGATTCATTGCACACTAACTGAAATATTTCAGGTCTTTTATTGTCTTAATACGGATGATTTTGGCATACAGCTCATGAAAACCCAAAATTCCTATCTCACAAAATTAGCATATCATTAAAAGGGTCTCTAAACGAGCTATGAACCTAATCATCTGAATCAACGAGTTAACTCTAAACACCTGCAAAAGATTCCTGAGGCCTTTAAAACTCCCAGCCTGGTTCATCACTCAAAACTCCAATCATGGGTAAGACTGCCGACCTGACTGCTGTCCAGAAGGCCACTATTGACACCCTCAAGCAAGAGGGTAAGACACAGAAAGAAATTTCTGAACAAATAGGCTGTTCCCAGAGTGCTGTATCAAGGCACCTCAGTGGGAAGTCTGTGGGAAGGAAAAAGTGTGGCAGAAAACGCTGCACAACGAGAAGAGGTGACCGGACCCTGAGGAAGATTGTGGAGAAGGGCCGATTCCAGACCTTGGGGGACCTGCGGAAGCAGTGGACTGAGTCTGGAGTAGAAACATCCAGAGCCACCGTGCACAGGCGTGTGCAGGAAATGGGCTACAGGTGCTGCATTCCCCAGGTCAAGCCACTTTTGAACCAGAAACAGCAGCAGAAGTGCCTGACCTGGGCTACAGAGAAGCAGCAGTGGACTGTTGCTCAGTGGTCCAAAGTACTTTTTTCGGATGAAAGCAAATTTTGCATGTCATTCGGAAATCAAGGTGCCAGAGTCTGGAGGAAGACTGGGGAGAAGGAAATGCCAGAAGTCCAGTGTCAAGTACCCACAGTCAGTGATGGTCTGGGGTGCCGTGTCAGCTGCTGGTGTTGGTCCACTGTGTTTTATCAAGGGCAGGGTCAATGCAGCTAGCTATCAGGAGATTTTGAAGCACTTCATGCTTCCATCTGCTGAAAAGCTTTATGGAGATGAAGATTTCATTTTTCAGCACGACCTGGCACCTGCTCACAGTGCCATAACCACTAGTAAATGGTTTACTGACCATGGTATCACTGTGCTCAATTGGCCTGCCAACTCTCCTGACCTGAACCCCATAGAGAATCTGTGGGATATTGTGAAGAGAACGTTGAGAGACTCAAGACCCAACACTCTGGATGAGCTAAAGGCCGCTATCGAAGCATCCTGGGCCTCCATAAGACTTCAGCAGTGCCACAGGCTGATTGCCTCCATGCCACGCCGCATTGAAGCAGTCATTTCTCCAAAGGATTCCCGATCAAGTATTGAGTGCATAACTGTACATGATTATTTGAAGGTTGACGTTTTTTATATTAAAAACACTTTTCTTTTATTGGTCGGATGAAATATGCTAATTTTGTGAGATAGGAATTTTGGGTTTTCATGAGCTGTATGCCAAAATCATCCGTATTAAGACAGTGAAAGACCTGAAATATTTCAGTTAGTGTGCAATGAATCTGAAATATATGAATGTTAAATTTTCATCATGACATTATGAAAAATAATGAACTTTATCACAATATGCTAATATTTTGAGAAGGACCTGTATATGTTGAGACATGCTGAGTTGGGCTGTTTTTACCAAGTAGCTGACTTATGAAGGGAAGTGGCTTCACTGGATTTTATGTAGGGGTACCAGACTAAAGGTGTTTGAATGCAAATGCACACCACTTTTCAGATTTTCATTTGTAAAATTCAATACACAAATAAATGTCAGTCAGTCAGTCAGTCAGTCAATCATTTTCTACCGCTTATTCCATAGTGGGTCGCGGGTGAGCTGGTGCCTATCTCCAGCAGTCTATGGGCGAGAGGCGGGGTACACCCTGGACAGGATAAATAAATGTATCAATTTCATTTCACAGCTCTGCATTATGCCTTACGTTTGTTGTGGCTCTGTCTGATAAGATCTCAAAAAGTACATACAAAATACAAGTTTGTGGTTTTAATGTGACAACATGAAAACGTTTAAGTGCAAGGCACTGTATAATGATAAAGCCATGATCCTATCCTATTTTTAATTATTATTATTATTGTTTTTACACTTTTCACAAAGTTATAAGAGGCAGAAATCAGTTTAAAAAAATGTTCAGAATTTATTCTCAATAGTAATAAAACAGAAATGCAATCATCTTGCAATCACCATACCTACAAACTAAAAATAAATGCGACTTGTGAAGAATTGATGTAATTCAGCACTGGATTAGCTGTGGTTTTAACATTTTATTGCAAAAATAATAAAAGTTCAATGATTAAAAAACATAAAAAGGGCATCTTGTGAGATTAAAAGTCAGAATAAAGAATCATTTTCAGTTAAACACATATCTCTGTATTGTTGTTCTTTCACAGTGGATGTAAATGAGTACTTAAAAACAAAACTAAAAAGCTTAAATGTTCCTCGATACATAGTGAAGGGCTAATTCTGTGGATGTGTACACTCAGTCGGCCCACTAGTTATGAACCTGACAGGCTCTCAGGGAACAGGGAGCGTACATCCAGACTGGTTTTGTCCGTGCCCCTCAGCGGTGCCAAGGCCTCTCACATTCTGTGTAAGTATGCTCTACTGAGGAGCTTCACTGAAGCATTCAACCCTGTCCGGTCCCCACAGATTCTCATTTCACAGGTGACTGTGGTCGGCTTCAAGCCTGTCTGTGCTGCAGACATAACCATTCAAGCTTTCCAGATAAATTCAGGGAGTCTTTCTTAGCATTCCCTGTCACCAATGTGTGCTGTTTGCTGCTTGCCTCTCTTAATAACTCCCACACATCCTAGAAGTATGGTAATATGTGTTTGTACAGTTTGTTCTTTTCAATTCTGTGATTTGGAGTTGACTTTTTTAAAAACTGTCTGAGATTACTTTCTTATGCGACAGTGTTCATTTAAATACTACTACAATTAATCAATACACACAAAAGTAGCATGTTTTTACGTTTTTCTAAATGCAGTTCCAGTAAGTATGAAATATCTGACGATATTTGGTAAATATGTGTAAAGTATTCTGAGGCTTTCATATAGTTTACAGCAGCACAAGAATATGGGTTTGCTCTTATTAACAATAAATGTTAAACAAATTTTACTGTCATCTAACTTAATTGTTGTTCAGACTGAATAAATTAGTGGGACACATTTGATTTGCGATGGCTATTAGGAATCTCCTAATCTGACTGTCTTTGTAGCCATTGGTGTTAAAAGGTTTGTTCAGATAATTTTTGTTAAGGCATTTTGAGCAGTCATTGACTTACTTGCAGTAGATAGATCTCTTAGTGTCTTCATTTTGATGAAATAGATTATATTTGATCTCAGAACAGTGCCATCACAAAATTATATACAGTAACTATAATCTATCACCCTAAACAACTCCAATTTAAGAAAACAAATGCAATAATGGGCAATGCAAATGCCTTTTTAAGCTGTGTTTAATTTTGGTAAAGATGGTTATATTAGATAGATGTCTAATGTTATTTACAATAAAGACTGCGTTGGTTCGTTGTCCATTGAAATTACCTTTCTATGTGAAACACAGAACGTTATTAAGCGCCTCTGGACAGAGCAACTATCTGATGATATAGTAAGGCAGAAAAATACAATTGTGTTTTTAACTGCTAAAATATTTTTGTTTCAGTGTTATCTGGGTATGAATCTGTTCAAATGAGCCTGTACATGAGTGGAAAAAACCTTTTCAAACAACTCTAAATGAAACAAAGCGGTTTCTTACAACAGGAGGATGAACTGTTCCTTTGTGACATCGATTAGGACTCGATCAGGATAAACTGCTTCATTTGAGGGCAAGGACTTGGTGATTTCCATTTTGGTTTGCTTTAAGCTGTTATAAACACATTTATCTGTCTTTGTGGGAAGTTATTGATGATAATGTATACTTATTCCCTCACTTTAAACCTAAAAATAAAAGCTGAAGGCCCAAGCATAGACTGTTTTAAATGGCTAGATTATGCTGAGTTGTTTCTGTACCCCGGCCCAATTGGTTCCGCATCTTAGCTTCCTGCTGAATAGGAGAGAGTCCAGGTTGAGGTTTCCATGTACGAAAGAGACGAGAAGAGGACTGAAGCTGCAACTAAATGCATTCTGTCACTTCTACAAGGCAAGTATTGCAAAAATAACATCAAGGATAATTTGCATGAGTGAAGATTTTGCCAGTTGATGTACTAAAGCAGAATCAAGATTTTCCACTTTTCAGTCAAATTTTCACACTTACACACTGCCTAAAATACAGTTTATATGAGCAAAGAGAATGATCTGGCAAATGACAGGCGGCAAAGACTATGAAATGACATAATCAACATGCTAATTAGTCCATGAAATTGTGTTTAACTTTTAAAAACTGTATTTGATTAAAAATGATTGTAAAATAGGTTATGTTGATAGTGTGACCGGAGACCAGAACATTAAGTCGGTGAACTATGAACATGGATTAATTCAGTTTTAAGCTGTGTGAACTGAAATTATAACTGGGTTTTGTGAAGCATGAACTTGCAAAACACTGGTGTGTATAGACTAAATCTGGTCTATTTCACATCTTTTTTAACGTACAAAGGTCATTGTAATGGACCACAAACTACAGAAGTCTTCATAATAAATAGCTTTAGACCTCTAAGTAAATAAGCATCTCATGCAAATGGGAGGTTAGTTTAAAAGTTTTATTTTTGTTTCATCAATGTTAAAATGCTAAGTTATCTATTGAAGATAAGATACTGACTGGTTATAACTACCCTACAGGACCCCACTTAAAAAAAGCCCCTTATGGTGGTAATGGAAGATTGGTAATTAGTCCAGTTTAGTCAATTATTGCTGACATTCCAAAAATAATTAGTATTTTGCCCACTCTTACCCTGGAGTGCATATTTTAAATTATATTAAGTGTGTACATCTTAAAAATAATGTTAACAGAGCTGTTTAATCATAGAGCTATATAACTATAAATTGGTGGCACCTTCTCTGCAGACAAAAGAAAAATACCCTATTTAGAACATATTCTAATTGTGTCCACTGCTGAAGCTTATACAAGAAACCGGCATGATTATGGAGTTGGTACATGTCAAAGTATATAAGATGTTAATCCTAATCCTTAAAATCAGTTTTAGCACAAGGCCACTGCTGAGCAGATTTTGTGAATATCTAAAAGTCTGTGCAGATTCTGGATGAAACAATGATACGTGTGTCTACAAGTAAAACATTATCGAAATTGTAACAAAGATGAAGAAATTCAACTCTGAATTTGCATTTACAAAGACAAATTTGAATTAATTATTTTTCCATCACAAATCAATAACTGGTATAGTTATATTTAACCACATTCTAACCAAGGTGGGCATGGTTCCTGAATCCTCTTGCACTTAGATCATCAATGTTGTAAAATATATTATTATACTAAACATTTATTAAGCTTATTGTACCTTCTTAAGGTGCATAATTTAACCACATCTTTTTTTACATTTTCTTCAGACAAAACAATTGCAATAAAAAAACTCAAAGTGCATACTATATTATATTTTTCCAAATGGAAATCTATGTTTATATTTGCCATGTGAAAGAAATGTGAAGATTTGTTTTAAATCTCTGAAGCAGAGTTTGTTGGATCCGCATCACTATTAGAAAATGAAATGATGCCATGAAATATAAAGTCTAGGGATGGCACTGCATGATCTTTGGAAAAGTGGAAAATCATGATGTGGATGACTACTCTCTTTCTCAGAGCAGAATCCTGCAGCATCAAAGCTGGTAGCCTGAATGCTCTTTGCTTGACTGTAGCTCCAATGTGCTTGAATACAAAAACTACTGGAGAGGAGAAGAAAAGAAAACCCTGCAGTCCATATCTAGCTTGTTGCTCCAGCATTATCTCCATTGTTGGTGCAGAGCTAGGGCTAAGAGAGCCAGCATGGTTGGCACGGCTATGAAAGGTGGATGGAGTGGGGCAGAGTCCTCCACAGGCCCACTCCGGTCAGCTTTTATCACCGGGGTTTCGGTGGCAGCACGGTACATGTCTGTGGTGCAGCCCTCTGTGCAGCCGCTTCCGCTGCCTGAGCTGCTGCCTTCATCGCCTGAATTACATGAGCAGAGCAAAAAAAGAAAAAGCATAAATGTATCACTTGGGCACAAGCATTCAGGGTTAAAATTGACCTTTAAATTTGTGAGAATGTGTAATTTATACTCTTTATAAGTGAACAAATTGTCAAAAACTATTTTTGTAGATATTGCACAGAAACTGCTTTACTTAAAATCTTCATTGACTGTTTCAGGGCAGCAAATTGGAGATTTCACAGTTTTAGTAAGTAATGATCACAGTGTCCTAGTCAATATAGTAGCATATGTATTTAGAAAACATATTTTGTTTTACAATGATTTACATTGTACCTTTCCTGACAGATCCTTTAGGATTTGTATGAATACAGTCAGGTCTGAAATGGGACCTGGGTACTTGTGAAGCTCCTCAAGGTACAGTTCTGAGCTCTATTTTCTTTTTACTTTAAAAACATTTCACTAAGACATATTATTAGTCAAAATAAATATGTTTGACATTATGCTGATGACATTCAACTATAGTGGTCTTTTAGTTCTCACAGGTTTCATAATTTGTCTGGTTCAGTCAACTTCCTGAAATCAGTATATCAGTAATTCTAATTAATCAAAATCTAAGCATTACAAGCTCATCTGTTCATTTTAATGTACAAAGTGTGGGTGTTGTATTTGTCAGGCTTATTGTACATAATGGTCTATTCCAATTATCATTTTACATATTTTGACAAATGAGCTTTAATTGACTTTACACTGAGCTTAATGCAGTTGCAAGAATCTTTACAAATGTGGACAGAAGAGTCCACATTGCACATTGGTTTGACTTCCATGTACTGGTTGCCAGTTAGTATTATTATTAATTTTTAAACGTTTTGCTCTAAAAAATATTTTGGTAAACCAAACTATCATAAAACAGAAAAGGATTAGTCTAACTTAATGTCAGACCGCAAACAGACGTTGTGTCTTCTTATACAGTGTATGTAAATATCTAAGTATGTACATAGAGTATATGCAGATATTTGGTTTCAACCGTATAAGCCATTGCAATGAAATTTACATAAGTGCAAATAGTACTGAGTTTAGACATTTAACTTTCATCCCAAGATGGTCAAATGACCATTAAGTATGGAAAAAGAAAACATTTATAACAGTGACCAAACAGCAAAATAACCTCCTTAACCATTATGCAGAAGCACACTGTGCATTTTATACCTTTCATCCAACAGAAATGCAATCCGCAAAACAGAGGCACATTGATAAAAATTGACATACTTCATATATGGGGGAGGACTTCATGTTTCAGAAGACATGCAATGTCTTTACATGTGCACCCATCTTAAAAGTGTTTTTAAATGTTCCAACCAACAAAAAAAAAGATTAAAAAACAGTGTGACAGCTGCCTAAAGCAAAACAGAAAAAGCATTCTCATACATTTGTCTACATTACACAAATGGCTAAAAGCTTACTTGTGTCTTGAAAGGAGATGTCATTGCCATTGTATGCATTTCTCAACTTGTTGGTCATCACTCTCAGAGCCATGATCTGCTGACGGATGAAGGTGTCGGGACGTGTGATGTCGACGCCCACCTCGGGGTTATTCATCTGGTTGGCGAGGCCGTCCTTTTGGACTTCAGGAAAGTACCTTTATTGAAAACACAAAACAAAACAAATAAAATTTGCAACCAGTATTTACAAAAAGGCAATTGTTATGCAAAGATATAATTCAGAAATAATTATCATCAGAGGCTTTAGGGAAATATGCAGCACCAGACAAGTGCTTGGAGGGTAGACTAATTCCACCCATAATTGAAATCTGTGTCTAATTTTCATAGAGCAGTTGGAAATTGGCTCTTTAGGGTAACAGCAATGTTTGTGAAATAAGAATTTGACCCCATAATGTCAGTTAATACACTGACATACTTGTGAGGTATTTCTCGAGGGATAAGTGTGTCAGCTGCCTGCTCTCCTGTTGGATAAATAGGCTGCGGTTGTCATGTGACCGAATTCCACAAATCATCTGACACAACAGCAGTTGTTTTCCCATAAGCTCCAATCACTCAAATTAATATGTACCTCCAAAATGTCACAGAGTTTGAAAAGGTAAGAGTTTTGTTTGTTACATTCATTCAGTTGGTTACACGATAAGGAACCATATTCAAGATTAGAAAACAGTGCCATGCAAAAGTGTACGCAACTCTCGAATCTTTTCACATTTTGTCACAAACGACCCCACATTTTAAGGTATTTTAATGGATTATGTGATGGATCAACACAATGCAGCGTATAAGTGTTAGGTGAAAAGAAAAAGGGGAAAAACACATCGAAGATTTGTTTGGCATTCAGTTCTGTTTACTATGACACTCGTAAATAAAATCCAGTGCAAGCAATTGAGTTTTTAATCATCCGAGGGCTGAATTTGTAAGACTGACAACTAACAGCCTGGCACTGCAAAAATGTAGACCATGTTGAAAAGAAGAAGCTTGTTGATAAAAATCCATAAGAAGCCTTGTTTGCAGTGTGCCTGAAGGGGGTGTAGCTAACATTTAGAAGAAGTTGCTCCTCTCAAATGAGGCCAAAACAGACCTTTTTGCCCTTTAATATAAAAATGTGTGGCAGAAAGCTAACATTGATCATTACTCTGAACATGCCATTCCCATGGTGAAACATGGTGGTGGGGGATCTTTTTCCGTCACAGACAGGGTCAGAGGGGATAAGAAGATGGAGGTAAACACAAGGTAATCATGCATATCAGGGTAAACATTACAGTCTGACCAAGCTTGAGTTATTTTACAAACAACAATGGACCAAACTTTTACATGTGCAGAGCTGACCGCATTGTCTAAATGACTTACAGCTATAATTGGAGCAAAGAGTTAACGCCAAGCTTGTACAGCCTTCTCAAGTACAAATAGAAATTGATTCTATGAAACAACAATTTAAATCATACAGTTCATAGTATTATATATTAAAGGAGCACAATAACAATATAAGGACGCCTTGTTTTAATTTAGAAACGTAAAATGAAAATATGCCAAGCTCCTCCACAATGCACAGAAATGAAACAGCTTGCCTCTTAATTCTAAGATCAGACTACTTAACGTCAGGCATGCTGAACAGACTTTGGACTTCTAAGTAACCTTTTGTGTTAGCCTGCATTACGCTCCAGGGCAGCAGTCCCCTTACCTGCCCTTGGTGTGTCCATTCCAGCAATCGTCATCACTGGTGTTTCCAGCGGTCACTCTGTCCTCCACACACATTGCCTCGGGTAGGCTCAACCAGAACTTCTTTGACAACTTCAGTTTCTGTTTTATGTCGACAACCTAAACAAAGACAGAGGCTGTTAGGCTAAACTTTAAGGGATGGGTTAAATAGAGAGGACAACTTTTGTTGTAATGTACATGTGCAATGACCAATGAAGATGATTTAATTTAATATCAAACGTATTCAAAGTAATGTCTGACATGAGATCAACCAGAAACCAGACAAAAAAACAAATATATGTTCTCAAGGTAAATGGACTGAATTTATAAAGCAATTTCTAGTCATAGCAACCACTCAAAGAGCTTAACACTAGAGCCACATTCACCCAGTCACACTCACTAACACACATACATTCATACACATACATAAATCAATAGGCAACTTGGGATTAAGTGCCTTGCCCAGGGACACATTAAAATATGACAGGAGACAGCTGGAATTGAAATGCCAACTTTCAAATTGCATGACAAGTAAGAGAAAAAAAGCAGAAAGTTTTTCATCAGCCAGCTGTGCGGCAGTGCACAGCTACATATGAGGGAAAGGTAACGTTCCGCAACAGTTAGAGCAAACTCCGGCTTTTTTTCTTACTTCTGATAAAAGGATTTGAAAACCATAGCAATGTTATAATGAAACGTTATTGTGGTTTTAAAAAATGGTTTTAAACATTTTAAAACCACGACAACTAGCCCATGTCTCCATTATATTGCATAGCAATAAAATGCAGACAGTCAAAGTTGGAGTAAATTAAATCGTAAAAAAAGGTTCAAAAGTCCATATAGACTGAGGAATGGTCCTACAAAATATCAATTTGGTTTTTATTACACTTCAGATCATGTAATTTGTATAATTTAACATATTTTACAGTGTAATAAGCAGGGCAGATTAAGTTTTATTTAATTTTTAGCTATTTACTGCTCTAAAATTACTGCATTTTCTTTGTATAAGCAACCAACTATACAGACTGTGAATTCTTGAATAAAGAGATTATGAAAGAAAGGCAATTAAGTACATTTAAATCATAAAATGCATCTTTTTTGCAGAATCATTTTGAATCTACTCCAACTTTCAATTTTTCCGACATGACCACAACAACATGGAACAAACTAAATAAATGGTCTATTATGAAGAAATTCACAATAAATTTAAGTAAACCTACGATTACATAGTTTGGAAAATGAAAACCAACTAAATGCATACATGTAATTATAGATATAATAGCTGTATGGAAAACGTGCATGAGAACAAATTGCTAGATGTGATGTTAGACCATGAAATGTTAGACATGTAAAAACCGCAGAAGCAAGGAAACTCACAATGTTAGGAAAAACAAGACACAAGAATCACTGATTATTTCTCTCATACTGTTCATTGCTGGCTAAAAAATACAAAAGCGCACATCCACTATGCACATTACCAAAAAAACCAAAACAATAAGTAAAGTAGGATATCTTTAATTCCATTTATTTTAATAGTCAAACATGTTGAAAATTATAAAATTGTTGAATCTAACCAAATTGAAAACCTGTCAAACATAGAGCAGGGAATACATTTGATGCCAGAAAAAAAACGGAATCATTTCACAAATTATTTAAAAAAGATAAAAGGAGAAATAGAAATGAGGAGCATGTTTGAGTGAACTTGTGGTTCAATGGTAGGATGACAGTTTAAACAGATGTAAATTTACAAAGGTATTTATATCTACTATATAACCATACTATGTATATCAACTTCTTTAATTACATTTTAGCCCAAAGGAATTCCATCCCCATGGCAGATTTAGATTTAAAACTATTGTTGTTCAAGAAAAAAGTTAGTTTCTGATAGGAAATAATTAATAAAACAATTTAAAAGGGGAATGAACAAACAAGATTATTTTTTATGTATGTTTTATTAAAAATGGCATTTTTATACCTTTTACAATAATCAATGGAAAATCTTTATTGAACCACATAATTTCCTTGACACAGAATGTTATGTTATGCTTGTTTTGATTATTTAAATTTGCTTTTTATTCATTGAAATAACATTTTTTTTCATTCATTCACCAATGAAAAGCCTTTCCCACTCTCTAAGTTGTCAGGGATTCAACTCCAAGACATCAAACCTCTTAGACTACTTGAGTTTAACTTTTTCTTTCGTTAACTGCTGAATATTTGCATGATAAAAAGTAAGACCATGCAGGCTTGGAGCAATAATTTCAGCTCGAATGTCAGACCTAAATGGTCCCTTTGCATCCCAGCCATGTGACAAAGTCAGATATCGTTCCCTGACTTAAGCCTGTTGAACTCAAATCTTTCATCAAACACATAGAATTTGACATATTTCACTGCAGCTGAAGGAAAGCGTGATAGCAGCAGGTTGGCCCCATTATCTTTTTCCGTCTGACTTGCTGTTGGCTTACGTGAAATTGTGGCGAACCTGAGCAGAACATGAAAGGTGCTGCACTGACTGTGTGACGCCGCTGTAGGCCCCAACTCTGCTTTTGATGTGTTAATCCTGTCACACTGATGCCAAAGCACTTCAGCGGCTCTGATACTGCCCAGAGGGGTCAGGGCTGCACTCAATACAAGAGTTTTGACTGGCAATGTTTGACTAAACCTCACACATTAAGTTAAGTTTCACAAATAAGAGATATTCGCAGCTTCACTCTGGCATCTGTCGAGGTGGGTGAAAAGTGTGAATTTAATTGGGAGTGACTCCCATTTCAGCAATGCAAATATTTGATTAGCACGTCTGTTAGGTGCAGTTGCAGAAAATAGATAAACAGTTTACTTCTTCCAATTATTTACGCACAGAGAGGGAGATGACTTTTATGTGAAGTACTGACATAAAAAAAGATGTGTTTAATTGTAGGTTTATTAGGCAAAATCAATAAAATGCAATCTTTCAACCCGTTGAAAAACCTCTAACTTTTTTAGAGGCTGCATTTCAGAGGAATTTAATAGAAAATAATACAAACATATGGGATTAACTTAGAGTATTGCAAAAGTTTGATGCTTGAAAAAAATAAGAGGAGGACTGCAACATACGTGTCTGGGAAAGGTCTGCCTTTCTGTTATTGCTGACTGAATGGTATCTGCAATGAGAGCACCTTCTAATGCAATACACACAAGCAAACACTAGATGGCGGTGTGTTGCTAAGAAACGAGGAGTCGGAAGAAACAAGAATGAAGACTGGAAATAAATGTAATAAAAACGTGTCAACACAACGATCTTTTTGTTAATGACATCAGACTTCAGTTAACCCTAGATCAACTGCATGAAACTGTTGCACGTGGAAGGAAATTAATCTGCACAAATTCATCTTTGCATATGAGGAAGAAGCTTAATACAATCAGCTATTACAGCACTGACAGCTCTGACATCCTCATTAACATCACAACAAGGATCACGGAAGACAACACCTCCCCCTCTCTCCTCAGACCGGGGACAGGGATATTACTCTGTGTTTGTTTTCACTGATATCCTAATAAATGACGGTTATCATGATAGGTGATAGCTGCTCCGAAACTAAAGATGGCTCTGATGTATAATAAGCCTGACAAGATGACTGAAAAGAGTGTTCTCTTAAGAATCGCTGCCTCTGTGTGTGAATCTTGAATATGAAAAATGGGTAAAGTTTTGTTCTGAGATGTTTTTTTCTGATTTTCACATATGCAGCAAATGTTTCAGACATGAAACATTAGCATCTAATGGTGTGTTTTTAATCCCAATTTTAATAAATTAAGGCCTTTATTATTTTCATAAGGTGTAAATGAAGAAACGTACTGTATTAAGGTCCAACAGTTTGGTTCTGAGTTAAGATATTCTCTCTTTTAGGGTGCTGGACACAAGATAATTGGACTCCACTGCTATTCTTTGGAATATTTTTGTTGATTTTCATTTCTATAAGACATAAGACCTGGTATTTTCTCAAGAAAGAAATGGGAAATTAAATGCAGTTTCCCACATTAATGAAAACCTACCTACATTAAAAACATTCATTTACTGAAACATCATAAGTAACAATAAGTGCTAATATTTACTATTAGTAAGTCTGCCATTTTTGCTCCAGCTTTTAGATATTTGATTATCTAACTGGCTGCGAAGTCCACGCACAAACAGCTTTTTATTTTCTATTACAGGTTGTAGATTGGAAAATCTCAGTGCAAAAATGTACCAAGAGTAAAATTTGTTTTCTACTTCTTTTTCATTACTATTAGCAACCCATCTGGAGCACATTGTCAGAGTTTTGGTCTGACAAACTGTGAACATCTTAAGCACTGCAGTTCATGCACATTTGGGTTCTGGAGAAGGACAATGATCCAAAACACAACAGAATGTCCACCTCTTAATAGGTAAAAAAAAACAAAAAAACAATAAAAAACATAAAACATCAAGGATTTGGGGTGACCTAGTCAAAGTCTGGACTTGAATCATTGTCAGTTTTCCCAAGAGCCCGGGGCAGTTGTTGCCGCTAAAGGTGGTGGTTATTAGGTTTAGGGGCACATACTTCTTTTATTCTTTTTTTTTTTTTTTTTACAAAGTTGGTTAGGGAAGCTTTTTTTCTTAATAAAATCATCTTTTGAAAACTTCTGTCTAACATTGAAACCTGTTTGATGATTTGAAACACTTAAATGTGGCAAAAAAGCTAAACTAGAAGAAATTGGTTATACTTTTTCACAGCACTGCTCTGTTTTTTGGCTGTACTCTGCCATATCCTTGTTTTCTCCTTCCTGATCCTGCATTAGTCAGTTTTGCCAAAAGTGTTTTGTCTGATTCAGTTCCCTCTGCTTTCTGCAGCTCCTTTGGTTCATCATGAACAGCTTCTGTTTTGGATCATCTACTCCCGCCTTATAGACTTAAATGATTTGATAACATGTATACACAAAACCTTTAGAACTGACAGCTATGCTGTTATTATTGTATTCAAGCACTGGTGATATATTGTATCTGTACACATGATGAACTAACTCAATAAGTGTAGTGATTATACTATTATTATCAATTTCCCCCCTGCAAGCTAATTATAACTATCCAATAATTAACTGATGGGCCTTAAATTATGGTGAGCAGGTGCAACGCAAGAAAATGTTTACTAGAGATAGAGAAAATCCAGCTTATTTTTATTAGCTGCTTATGCTTGTTGTGCTGCCTCTGACTTTAATTTGCAATATTTTGCTGACATTTCAAATGACCAACGCTTTATTCACTAAATCAAAAATATTTATGTACTCTGCATGATCAACAGTTAAACTGTTGAAGACGCACCAGTTTAGGTCAATCTGTGCATTACTTTAATAGTATAAATACCGTAGTACAACTAATAGCTATGCAGAATGAATGGTCGCAAAACAAATAAGTATATTAAGTAATACTGTAAGATTAAAAGGGAATCAGCGAAAGATCACATTTTTTTGCCCTTTTTAGGATGTGACTATAAAGACAAAACTTCAGAATATAAACAGAAGCATCCTTTAAGGTTATTGCTCTAATAACTAAAAATTGAAATTCATCCATATGCATCCTCAATGATAGCTTGAGGATAAAGAGCTGCTCTAAAATGTAGCGTTGTCCGTTCTTTTCTTTCCTCCTCAGCTCTGTTTTTTCTCACAAGCCCCATTTTCTTGCCTCCTGTTGTGAACCATAAATAATTTCATTGTGTTTTTCTCTTTCTGTCTACCTTCTAGCTTCAACTCTGCATGGGTTCCTCTATCTTTCTTACTTTAGTCCAAAGCAAGAGTGAAGGTTTTATGGCTAGCTGACCCGTGATCCTGAGCAGAACTTCAATTCAGGGGTGATTTGAGAATAAAACCTTGGATTTTCCTCCCCTCAGATCTGCAGCGTGGGCTCAGTCCGCTCTGTACTTTTTGCTCAGATTTTTCTCACCCATCATATTTCTGTGACCTCCTTCTCATCACCATAATGTGACTGAACTACAGGATCCTCCATATGTGTTGGCACCCCTGGCAAAGATGTACTAAAAGCCATAAAATAAATGAAATGAAACTTTTTAATTTCTGCTCCTTGTGTAGGTATCAGCAAGTTACGGTAAGTAGCCATTTTCTTGTAACCATTTCTTTACATACTTACTCAAAATACCTTATAGACAGCCTGTAATATTTTTCCCTATTTTTTCGCCTTTATCCAAACCTGGAAAACAAGGACTAAATAAAATACCATACTTTTCATAATTCACACAAAGATTTAGCACAACACACAATAGGATACATTTAGCAGCACTTACACTGATAATGTACTCCATCAAAGCTCACACAGATCAGTGCTCTGTTTTCTAAACACATCTTTAAATGTGCTTGTATGACCATCAGAATCCATTTAAAAAACCTGTTTATGTATAAATGCGCAGGAGTGTTTACTTGCAGCAAAAGTAATTAACTAACCTAAATGAATACACATGCAGAAAATGTTTACAGAGAGTAATTATATCTAAGAAAAACAGCATGAGTCACAGAGCTAATTGAGTTAGGAGGCTTAAAGGCTTTCTCTTTACAGGCACTGAAAGTATTTCTAAAAATACTCGTCACTGAATTTGTTTGTGTATTTAGTAGATATAGTGAAAAGATTGACAAATGATGAGTTTCGGAGTCTGGAGGCTGTGTCCATCTTTCATAAAATTTAATGCAACCAATGGCCTTCTGAAGTCAGGCCAAGTGGTTTATTAGATAAAAAATAGCGAAGAATCAGCATCATGAAAACCAAGGGTCTAACAGGAAACATTGTGATGGCAGCATCAAGCTTTGTAAGTGCTTTTTTACACAAGAGATAGGGAAGCTGGAAAAAAAACCTTTGGAAGGTGCAGACGGCTTGAGGTTCATCTTCCAGCACAACAACTAGCTTAAACATACCGTCACAGCTACAATGGAATGGTTCAAAGCCTGTTCATGTGTTACAATGTTTCAGTCAAAGGCTAGACCTAAAACCAATTGAGAATTTGCGCAAAGACTTCAAATAACAATCATCCAATCTGACGGAGATTGAGCCCTTTTGCAAAGAAGAATGATCTAAAATTTAAAGACATACCCCTGAAAGACCTGCAGCTGTAATTGCAGTAAAAGGTGGTTCAGAATGTCTTTAAGGTGAACGTCTGCCCCAGTCTTATGTTTTTGCAACCACTAACTGGTCTTAGTTTAGTTCCATCCATTTTCCCATTAACTCTGACCAGCTTTCCTGCCCCCGCTAAAGCAATTATTATGATGTTGCATCATAATAAACATCAGCACTGTGTTTCCTGTGTGTTCCTTGGTCTTCATGAGGGCAGTTATTCATTAATGGCCACACAAGTGGACTCTTTTTACTAATTAAGTAGCAACACTGAATTTAATTTAGGGGTATTAGCGTAAAGTGGGCGGTGTACAAAACCAAACAAGAAAAAAACATAGAAAACAATGGATTCTTTTCCTTCTTCTTTGCAATTATGTGGTACTTTGCGTTGATCTATCACGTAAAAAGGGAAACACTGAACTCAGACAGCGACCCACGTGATTGGTGGGTCTTCTGTCAGCTGGGTAATGCCCCATTGTCCCCCTCTCACATGTCTCAGATGTTATAAGAACAACTCTCTCTCGTTAAACTGTCAGTCCTTGTCCGTTCACATATCTGCGGGTTGTCAGCATGTCCCCCTGGCTTCTAGTCTGAGCTAATTTAGTGCAAGTTCAATCTAATCACAGACTCGACAGCAGGTCTTACCACTCAAACCACAATTGCCAGACAAGTCCTCGATCAACATATTTTCCCTGGCAACTGCTCCTTCTGACTGTGTTAAAATAGTTTTTCATTTGATATGAAAGCAGCGTTCTTCCTGCATCTCCATTACCGAGGTCAGCGAGTTGCGTCGGTTCATACCGGGACCTTGGTCATACCACAAGTCTGTCCAAGACCAGTGACCACGCTGAGGACAAACCAAATAGTTTCTCACCAGGAGGACGGCCGCAGTAGGAATAACTCTGCCTCTTCATCACATTTTTGATTGTTGTGCTGGAAGAAGAAAAACTGATGCGATGCTTTAAGCTGATGCTGACAACCTGCAGTGTCAAGTATCAGGGGAAAACTTTGTCTGACATGTCATAAAGTCTTCCACAATGATTCAGGTCAACCCATTAACAGCAAAGCCTCTCAACCAAGACTTGCCATCTGTCTCTGAAGCTCTTTTAGCATATTAAAAAAAGTACCTCAGTAGAAATAACATTTACCAGCCTAAAGCACACCATGGCGTAAATGGCGTGTGCGGTAATGTTTTGAAAAGCTGTTGTCGCCACTTTGGCACGTCCACTTTGTCCTTGTCAGGAAATATTCACCTCAAATGTGACTGGTAGTGCTGCTTAGAGGAGGTAACTACCACAGTGCATAAAGATGTGGGGGGTTCTCATTCGATCAATATCCATCAACAGAATGCTAAAGCACCTATGTTCCCGCCTTTGTGACTTTGCAACAGATGAGACTAGAAAGACATCACCTTGCTATTTAGTGTGCATGATGGTGACAATACAGCAGAGAAAGTCACAGACAAACTAAATCATTGTTTCATATGCTGCTGGGATGCTGGCCAGGTGGTGATGATAAATCCATTTTTAGAAGCATTTTCCTGGCTATCATGCTTCATTCCACTTCCTCCTTATTTCTGTTGATTACCACTAATTAAAGGGCTGAACACATTTATTGCTAATCCTAGTAAAAACATGTAAAAACCTTAAAACAGTATTTTCTCACATTTAAAGGTTTAAAAAAATCTAACCTTTAATTTGGTTGCATTTATATGTTGGAAAAACTACTGTTTTTAACCCAATCACCAGAGGCACAATTTATTGGCACCCTTGCAGTTAACACTTTGTAAAACCCCCCTGTGCCAACAGGACAGTCTTCCTTCTATACCATTTCATAAGGTTGGAGCATACAGAGAGAGGGATATTTCTCAATCTCTCAAGATTGTCCAGAGTCCTGTGTTTTCTCTTATGTTCTCATCACTTCAGCTTACACCACAGATTTAGATAGATATGGAAGAAGATCAATTTTGTGTAACAATTTAACGTGTTGTTTGATTCTTTTAAATGTTTCAGTGGTGGACTATGCTGCTGTAATAAAAGATCAAGGTATTTTAAGAGTTTTTACACTCCTTCACCCTGAATGCCAATAAATGTGGCCAATACTCTGTATCCTTTTTTTGAAAATCAGCCGCAGCACAATTTGACAACCCGGTTTTAATATATAAACATCTCAGCAAAGCATCCATCCAGGCCGTGTCTCTTTCTGATGTGTCTCCTCGTGACAACATCGTCAGACTTATATGATATGGCTCTCTGTGAACAGATATATAACATAAAGATAGTTCAGTTGTCATATAAAACCGGCATTTTATCTTCCATCTTTCTCTTTTCCAGCCAGGGTTTCACACAAATGAATACGTGTATTGCAATGAATCCTAATGATATATCCTACAAGTACTGTGGAAGTAACACAGTTGAGGCATCACTTATCAGTGTTGCATGAACAGATTGCAAAAACTCCTCCTGTAAATAAATGATGCATGGCACGTTGACACAACCATACCACTACGCTTAACTACATGTGCTGGTGTGCTTTCTGTGATGGGGCTGTCAAATTGAATTTTATTCCATATCGTAGTCAGAAACAATTTAACTGAATTTACGCACTCTATTCTCCTAAAACCCACGAGGCACAACTTTGCTTTAAATATATTCATAGCTTTTTTTTTTTTTTTTAAGGGAAAACAATTCTTTGTGCCCATAATTAAATGGGATGGCAAATCTTTTTGCACATCAAAAAGAAACAAAGATTACTGGTTCTGAAAATAGTTGCCACTGTAGGATGCATGAATATAAACCATTAAACCTTTCTGGATTTATTTACTATAATATTATAACTTCATGAACATTATTTTGGAAATTAGGCACAAAGAAGGAATGCTTTATTCGTCAGATAATATTTAATAAGCTTGCATTTGTGTATTTCAAGTATTAGAGCTCTGTGAATGTTTCATGTGACTTGTACATGATCCATCATCTATTTTATTTATAGACAAATGTCTTTATACTGTTGCTTGGGTAATATCTGCCCACTCTCAGTGACTAGGACTGCAGGTTATACTCAGTGGCCCATTTAAATATTACAACCTCAAAGCATTTGCTCAGTCTCCTGGTAGTTGCACAGTTTTGGCAATCTGCTTTATCATAGAGCACACAATGTATCAGGCAATGATCCCTCAGTGAGAAGAAAATGACAGAATATGGATGACACAGTGGCGAGTTTGTGCGTGAGACTCGCCCAAGGCTACAACAGGAGAAGTTTGAAAAAGATAGATGATTAAAGGAAAGCAACACTCTGTGGAGTACAGAGTGAAGTATCAATGGCAAGACCGCCTTCCCCTCCGTGCTACCCATTTTCCCTGGAGAGGCGAGAAGCCTTGAGCATAATGGGGCCAGTGTACCTCATTAATATATTGACACATGTGAAATGTAGCAGAATGTGCACGACACTAGCGTTAGTCCATGAGAAAGATTGGGCGTTATACTTCACGTTCCTATAGATAACATTTGCCTTGGTATTTGATTTTCAGTTAAAATGGGATGAATTGTGTTCAAGTGGCATTAGTGATAAAATTGTATAACTAAATTACCAAAAAACAATCAAGACAACCCTATATTTGTTTACCAACCCAGAGTATATGCATTTACAAAAGCAAAATCACAAATCTATTGGTTGAACATGAACAGCTGTGGATTATTGTTATATCAGCCTAGGGGTGCAAGATAGTTAAACTTAATTAAGCATTCTCACTAGTTAGTTGTATATTTTTTGCATGTGGTAAAAGTGTGTATTTGCATTAGATTAAAATCCAATGGTAGTTGTAATGAATTCTGCATGTACTGCTTAAAGGAATAGTGTTCACTAGCAAAGACCACACCAAAACAAAGTGAGTTTACTGGGTTTACATTAAAGTTAAATGAGAGAGGATGAGGGTGGAGATGTATCAGAAGACTAAGCTTCCTCTTACCTGAAGTTATGAAGCTGAATCTTGTTTTGTGGACAAGTAGAATGAAAGAGAATGCACAGCGGTATAGAGGACTAATCCTGCCATAATTAAGAATATTTACAGAAATAAACAAATTACTCAATGAAACAATTACTGGGCCAAAAATAGCTAGAAATATAAATTAATGCACCATTAAATGCAACAATATGATAAAAAGAAGTTATTTATTCAATAACTGATCTTTTAATCAGATGTGAAAATATATTGCTATTTTAATCCACAGTTTTTATATAAACCACTAATTTTCCAATCGTGTATTTTTTGTTAAACTTTATATTTGTTCTTCGTTTATCTAATCAAAATGACCAGAGTGTTACTTTATAATTTGTATAGCTGCTATTTAAGTAAAACTGTGTATACTATTTTCTTCATTTAGATGTAGCCAAATGGAAGATTTTATTGGGACATAATTCAAAACCAAAATAGCAAAAACCAAGTATAGACTAGAATAAGCAGATGCTCAGCATTAATTTTAGTCACTTTAGATGTATTTGTTGCAAAAGACCAGATATCCATACTCTGTGGAGCTGGGAAGGCAATGATCCATTATTGATGACATCAACATATTTAAATAGAATTAATAAAATAACTAAAAGAGTTTATTTATTATATAAAATTAGTTTTGTCTAAATTTAACCTAAGCGTTGCACAGTGGCACAGTTGGTAGCCCTGTTGCCTTGCAGCAAGAAGGTCCTTGGTTAGACTCCTGGCCTGGGGTCTTTCTGCATGGAGTTTGCATGTTCTCCCTGTGCATGCATGGGTTCTCAATGGGTACTCCGGCTTCCTCCCACAGTCCAAAAACATGACTCTTTTGCCCTTAGGTTTGAATGAGTGTGTGCATGGTTGTTTGTCCTGTGTGTGTCTGTGTTGCCCTGAGATGGACTGGTGACTTGGTCCAGAGTGTACCCTGCCTTCCGCCCATAGACTGCAGGAGATAGGCACCAGCTCCCCAGCGACCCACTATGGAAGAAGCGGTAGAAAATGACTGACTGCTTAAGTTTAACCTTACTCTGGATGATCTATGATTAAAACCTATTTTAAATCTCCAGCACAACAAAATGGGTGGGTTCTTATTAGACTAATACTCACTCCATAATAGCATGTCCCTGATGCTTTCACACCTGAGCAGGAAACAATCGCTGCGGCGCGGACACACCATGAGGTGCGCATGCACAAGGAAACTCAGTGAGGTTTGATATATAAAAGGCAGTTTGCTATGCCTGAATTTAAATTTGCCGTTTACCTTTTTAAAAAGGTAATTTTTTTTTCTTGTCTGTGTTTGAACTAGAAAATAAGAAGAGTATAGCTTGGCTCTTAAGTACACTTCAAGGGTTCTATTATTTTTGGGCAACCTAATGCTATTTATGTAAAAAAATAACTAAAAATCCACAATGCAATATGCAAGTGAGACTTTATGGACATTTTTGTTTGTAGCAATTTTCACTACAGAGGCAGCCAGCACTGTATTGATGTTAAATCAACCAGAAAGGGCTGAGCTTTTGACATTTAGATGTTAAAACTTTCTTCAGCTGCAGATGCATCTTTGCTACCAATGTTCAAGTGTACCCTAAAGACATGCTGTGTTATTGCTTTTTAAGCAATAAGATGTGGATTAAAAAAAAAAAAAAAAAAAAGGAATTGAATTACTTGTTTACCTTCATTTTGTCTTTCACGTATTTCTATTACTCATAAAATAAGCTTAAGTAGTTTAATGAAAAATCGGGAAATGTGCAGATTTTTTAACTCAATGAATGGTCAGAATAATCAATAGAATATTAGAAAACAAAAAGAAAAAATCTAATTTAACTCAGGACAATGCAAATCTAAACAGCAAAAGTATAGTCACTGGTTTTAATTTGGACTATAAAAGGTATAAATACACAAAATTCATACTCAGTTCTAGTAAGACAAGTAACTGTAATTATTTTATGCTTTTGAACTTGACATTACATTTCACACCTACTGTATGAAACATGGGTACATTTTTCAAGATAAATCTATTAAATTGTATATAAAATGAAAATGGCCATAACGGTTTTAGGATATTGGATCTCCCTTAAATATTTTTTAGCTACAACAAACTTAGTATCATGCTAAGTTATGGTTTTAATAAGTGCAAGATTTCAAAACAAGCAAAAATAAGCCATTTCAGTCCATTACCTTAAAATAAAAAACAAACATTATAGGTCTGGATGGAATGGCAACAAAAAAATCTACTCATACTCGTCGTCTTCTGCTTATCCGGGACTAGGTAAAGGGGGCAGCAGACTAAGCAGAGATGCCCAGACTCCACTCTCCCCAGACACCAACTCCAGCTCCTTGAGGCGTTGCCAGGTCAGCCGAGAGACATAGTGCCTCCAGCACCTCCCAGGAAGGCGTCCAGGAGGCATCCAAAACTGACTCCCTCTCAATGAGGAGGAGCAGCAGCTCTACTCCGAGCTGTGTCTGCTCTAACAAAGACTCATCCATCCTGTCCTTTGAGTGACCTGGTGAACTGATAGCATCACAACCTGCTTTCCGAAATAATTAAGTATGTAGTTACTTGACTACTTGTGAGCACTCATAATTCTCTGATTGGTCAGTTGATCATTAAATATGAAAAAGAAAAGCCTGTTTACAGCCTCCATCAAATACATGTGAACTACGGACAATAGGGATGCATCTAAAGTGACAGACATATGATTTAACACATACCAGGATTTAATGGTAAAAAGGGATTCATTTTCTTATGTTTAGATGCACTTAACACACATTTATAAAACAGCAACATACATAGAAGATAAACTGGACTACAGCAGCTTTACAGAAAGATATAGTCCCTGATACAATGTGTGATCATACAATATATCTTTTTTGTCTCTGTTACCCTAACAGAACAGGACGACTTACACATTTAGAATACAAATGTGAAAAATAATGTTTAGTCTTAAATCTTATTAATCTGGCTGGTGGCTACTTACCCTTTGTGACCAATATCATGTTGTTCTGTCTTAAAGAAATGTCAAAGTGATAGTATAGTAAAATGTTTGTGGGATAAAGGAGTATTTAAAATGTTTGTCCTGCTTTTCTGTTATATCTCTATTTTGGCCCCACTTTAGCCACTAGCTTAGTGCAGGTATCTCTTCTTTAAAGTACTTTAATTAAGTATGTTTATTAGGTTACTTAATTAGAGTAAAAACATCCTCTAAATATGAACACAGATATATTTCTCAACCTTATGCAACAATATATAAAATGACTAGTATTTGTGAGCCTACACATGGAGTACATTACTTTTATACCTATTTATGCCTTTGTATCTGTAATAGACTGAATATATGACTTCATACATTTGGAATCACAGCCCATTTTCAGCCAACATGTGAATAGCTTTGAAAAAGAGATTTTTTCAACATATAATCCTCCAGTGCTGTACAAGTTATACAGCTCTGATAGCTTGGTCAGGATTACCAACAAATTATCATCCTACATGCCATCCAGAGCAAGATGGATTTATCTAATACATATTTTGCTATTGCCTCTGCCACATAAATCATCACACATACCTTCTGTCAGCAGGATATATTGATTATCTTTTTTCATAAATGTTTTCATCCAGTTTTGGCATATCCTTATATTCTGCTTTGGTTTATATTTAATTTTGTGTCTTGAAACTTGCATATGATGATACATCTTTGCTATAAATTCAGCTTTGCTTGTTTATATTTTAAATTTATCATTTCTCCCATAGGCAGATCTTTAAACATTTCTACATACAAACTTTACAGCTTTATTATCCTAAATACAATGTTGTTAGTATACACTCAGGAAATTGTGAAAGATGTAGATTGATAGTGGGAGTAGGTTTGCTTGTGCTAAATTATACATTCAAAATGTTGAGAAACTGCGGCAGAAAACAAATCTAGTCATTTTTCTTTTATTTCACTTTATTTTCCCCTCTGTTAAACACAAAGGCCTTGCCTATTCAGCTGCCACTGTTTCCTGACAAATCCAGTATGTGTGATGTATTTCTGCCATTACACAACCAAGCTTATGAAGCTTTTGAGTACACTGTGATTGAAAACCCCATCATCCTGATTGAGATATGTCGCTGCGGGATTTGTCTCTGTGTATGTTTGTCACACGTTATTTAATTGCTTGAAGTGACGGGCAAGCAGTGAAAAAGGGCTCAGCTTCTTAGTCATTTACATAAACAGCTCATTTCTCCTACTCAAACGGTTTAACTTTTCACTCACACAATCAGTAAAGCACACTGACAGTCACAATTGTTCCTGCTTTTTGTTTGTATGAGTGCTTGTCCCTAAAACTTACATGTGTTAGTGGATGAGGTGATTTTTCACATGAAGTGCACAGGGACTGTGCAGAGGCACACTTTGTGGAGAGAAAGTGAAGACATAGATCCGCATCCACATCGTAGTGCCTGATTAAACAGGAGGTTAGCTGGATTTATTGCTTTGTTTTCAGTGCATATTCATATTGTGTATGATTAATGGAAAGTGACGACTGAAACAACAATTACACTGACTGATATATATTTTTTAAAGAATAAAAGCAAAAAACATTTGTACACACAATATAAAGCATTCAACAATGATCAACAAAAATGTTGAAATTTTCATTCCTGCTTTAGTAGGCAATCATGTTGATATTAACATTAAAATAGAAAGGAAGAACATAATAAGCATGGCTAACACCCCTGCCTTTCATTTCAGTTGCTTAGAAAGATATGTTGGCTTAGTTCCAGCATCGCCTTCCAATACATTTTACGCTTTTGCAAACATAATTTTATCTCAAACTGGTTTTATTGGAGGAGTTAGAATAATGCCTGGTTCACACGACAAGATTTTCAAGTTGTCAACCCCACACGTGACGATAAAATAAATCGTAGATATTAATAGGTTCGGTTCTACAGTGTGCTGTACAGCCACGTGGCAAGCACAACACACTGACAGATTTCACTCACAAACATTCAGATGTCAAATCGGAAATCTCGTAAACCCTCTCAAGATCAAACGTGAGTTTAGAGTAATTGCCTTCGGTGTTTCTGCACCTTGCTTTCTCACTGGCTATATGTCGCATTCAACAGGCTTGTTTGTTCTCGGGAGACCACCCCACACGGTAGGATATCGGCCCAAGACAGGCAAACATGTTAAAAATCCCCAATTTGAGGTCAGAGTGGTCCAAACGTCCTTCCAAGCAAACTAGATAACTCTTTACACAACACACACAGCAGGAATATCTCATAAGATTATCTTAAGACCCATGACAATGTTCAGGGCATGTTGGAGAGGGGAAGATCAGGTCAAAAATTGGTAGAAAAATCCTGCCGTGTGAACCAGGCATAAGAACAATTCTTTCAAGAATTTGATGCCACAAGGCCCCAGAAAACAGGATATGTAGCTTGGAAACGGGAACCTGGGAGCACCTTCCAAAAAACAATTCTAGTGGAGCTCAAACCTTGCAGCACCTGTGAACAACACATCAAGATGCAGGAACTTCTCAACAGAAATATCTCCCTGTGAGCTAGGCGGCATGCCAGGGTGGAGTTCTGGACATGTTAATTTCTGGCATATTATTGGCCAAAGCAGTATACAAATTTATACTTTAACTTCCTGAACAAGCTCCCAATTGCTTTAGAAAGACTATACGTAAGTCACCCACAAGTCAATTTTCTAAACATGGCAACTATTTTTTATGTAATTTGCAATTTTTCAGCCACAGAAATATTGCACTAGTTAATTAGGTGTTCCTTCTGAAAGAGAGAGAGAAAAAAACCTAAATAATTTTCTTGGGAAGTTATGGGAAATCTGAGGAACCTTTCCCCAAAGCATTTAACCTTAACCCACAGCAACTCCACCCAGGATTCCTGGTTTACTGTTTGACAACAAGCAGACTTAACACCAAGATGAAAATGTGTATTCACAGAGCCGTGGTTAGACCAGGCAAGTAAATAATGCTTTTGCATGTGGTATGTTTTGAAGTATTGTCAATACTTCTAAATGAGAACATGTCACTCAGCAGTACACATGAACTGGACCGTTGTGTTTAGGTTTTTGTTCCCTGGGAAATGTTAAATATGTGCATGTTGTGTAATGCCGCAGATTTTTGTTTATAAAGCCTTTTGTCTTCAAATAGAAGTTTGATTTATCCCACCACCAGTAAACTCAACTGTTTTACTGAGAAAGTGTCGCCTTAGAATAAAGTCTGCTATAGATTTTTTTCATGTCTATATGTGTTCTAAATAAATATATAGCAACACCAAAACATAAATAGTGTGTCTGCAGCAGGTATATAATTTGAAAAGAAAACATTGCCACTCAAAATAACTCGTTTGCAGCGTTCTTGCCTTGAATTTAATGAACCGTTTTCCTGTTAATAATACATAAATAATCCTAATAATAAGTAAGTAATACTTGTAAATGTATATGTGAATTTCTGTAGGCTCATTCAAAGGCTGAAGGTCGAATGCCAGCTTCAACCCAGGCAACTGTTAAGTTCACAGTTGAACGCTACTCTGAAGAACTCTGCCACATGTGCACAACCAGACTATTTATTTTTTGTGTGGTCTTAGAAAAAGTATCAGTTATGGCTATAATCTGTGGAATCTCCATAATTGCATGTCTTGCTGGGTAAAATCCTGCAGATACAACAACTGAGAAAAGGGAGCTGTGTACAGGCCCACTTTACTTCTATTACATGTATCCCAAACAAGAATGTTTCAGTGGCTTGACATGTTCCTGAACGGCAGAAGTTTAATTCCAGGGTCAGGACGTTGAAGAGGAGTGGATGTGGTTTTGCCTTTCTTTTTTTGTCCCTGACAACTGACTACAAACCACTGTTTGATTGTTCTTCACTTAAACGTGGAAAAGAGGAAAAATGTTAACAGCAACACTCAATTCCTCTTGATGTCATAATATTATTGCAAGTTAACTATTTCCCAACTGTTTAAACAAGTGATTTATCTTAGCTTGAAAATAAGCAGAGCTCTGGAGCTTTCACTAAACAGCACAAAGAGAGATATTTAGCATACAACTTGATAGACAATTCAAACAAATCATCTTAACCTAGCTTAAAACTTAGCTTTTTGCACCTTTCTTTTGCTTATTCACACTCTTTATGCCTTCCTAATCATAGTAATATGAGACTTCAGCACATTTATTGGCTAAAAAGCAAAGAAAGAAACTGAACAGATTACTAGTCTGTCACAAAGCAGACAAACAATCATACTTTCACACTTAGTAGCTATTTATTAACCCTCAAATCTTCAAGGTAGGAAACTGTGCTGCCAAGAGTGATGGAAAAATAAAATCCTATCATGGAGAAGCCTAACAACAAAGTGTAAAAAACCTCCTGGCTGGTTGGCATAAATTTTTGGCATTAATCCAACACCATTTTACAGCTTTCTTTTTATTTTCTGACTGATTGGCCTTCCACTAACTGAAAGCCATAAAAAAGCAAGATGAAAAGTGATATAATGTTGCAGTGAGAATCATAAAATTAGGTATATTATATTCTCTAAAGCCTCACTCAACTACTAAATGTACTACTAAATCAATAATCACAAACTTCAATGTATTTTAGCAGAATTTTATGCAGTAGACAATTTGTTTTACAAATAAAAATGTTGTATGTTATGCATTTGTGCTCAGCCCTCTTTACTGCGGTAACCTTGAATAAAATATAGTGTAAACAACTGCCTTGAGTCTACCTGTGTGTAATTTAATCTCAGTATAAATCCAGCTGGTCAGCAAAGGCCTCAGAGGTTTGTTAGACACCGAAGCAAACAAACAGCATCATGAAGACCAAGAAACACAGCAAAGAGATCAGGGATGACACTGTGTAGACATTTAATGCAGGGTTAGATTATAAAATAATATTCCGAGCTTTGTATATCTCAAAGAGCACTATAGAATCGATCATCTAAAACGGAAAGAGTATGGCTCAATTGCAAACCTACTATGATATGGCTATCAACCTAAACTGTGGCCTGGCAATGAGGGCAAATAATTAGTAAAGCAGCCAACAGTTCCAATGTAACTCTGGAGGAGCTACAGAAACAAATAGCTCAGGTGGAAGAATCTACTTACAATACAACTATTACTCGAGCACACCACAAATATGGCCTTTATGGCAGAATGACAAGAACAAAGTCATTGCCAAAAGAAAGCCACAATACATCTAATTTGCAGTTTGCAACAAGCCATATAGGGGACACAGCAAATGTGTGGAAAACTGTGCTCGGGTCAGATAAGACCCAAACTGAACCTTTTGGTCTAAAAGCAAAATGAGAAAAGTAATAACCTAAGGACAACATCCTACACCAGCTAAACCCGGTGGGGCAGCATCATGCTTTGCTTCTACTTCTCTTTAGCTGAGACAGAAGGGTTGGTAAGGATTGATTGGAAGATGAATGGAGCAAATACAAGGATGAATACAAACGCACACTTTTTAGATTCTTTCTATTAAACAATTAATAAATCATGCATCATTTTCCGTCTTATTTACTATGTACTACTTTGTGTCAGGCTATAACATGAAATCCCAATAAAATACATTGAATACTTTTTTAGCACTGTATGAAGTTTGTCCCACGTGTACAGAACTTGTTTAATGTTACAATTTAAATCCTTCACCCACATTTTGCAATAAAATCTAAACTGCACAGACAGTTTTATCTAATAACTAATACACAAAACTCCTAAGCTAGATTTGATTGACAACAATTAGAGTTAATGTATGATTTGTCCACCTTAAAGACAAGTGTATGATGTTCCTAACTATCTTTTTTATTCTTAACGGCACAATTTATAATTGAAAATGTTAAGTGTTTTACACCACCATGCAAGGTACCAGCACTCAGCTTCTAATCTTCAATAATTTATATTAAATATGTTTCTGTTCCACTTTTCAATGGCACACAGTAATTGTTGCAGCAAGTTTAAAAATGTTCTGAGGAGTAGATTGCATGACTGGACGCCAGACAGCCTGAGTGTTGATTGTTTGCTTTCAGAACTGTTTGCCATCTGCAAAAGGGTAAAACAAACAGTGGAGAGTAGATGGGAGTCAACATTTAGATGTTTCCAGTAAGAAGCAAGATCAAATTTGTTTACAGTTATGGATTTTTCAATTGATGTGTGAAGACTGGGAAAAACTGTATGCATACCGAGTAACCTGAGCATTTAGGTTTTGATTTTTTGTTCAAGACAACTTTCTGAACAACTCTGAAGTGATATTTAAGGGATACTCAGCTGTGAAAAAGTATTTCCTCCCCTGACAGATTTCTTCAGCTTTTTTCTTTTTCCTTAAACCTAAGTTTTTCTGATTACCAAATACATGTTAATATCGGACAAATATAATGTAAATATAAATACAAAAGACAGTTTTCAAATTACGATAATGATGTGATAAGGTAATCACTTGCTGAAACTAATAACTGTTTGTGCCACCCTCGGCAGAAACAACTCCCATCAAGTGTTTGCAAGAACTGATAAGTTCCTTACCTCTCTGTGGAGGAATTCTGGCCCACTCTTCTTTGCAGAATTGTTGTAATTTATCAACATTGGAGCGTTTTGAGGCATGCCATAGCAATCTCAACTAGACTTATATCAAATCCAGACTTTAACTAGGCAAGTCTAAAAAAATGCATTTTGAGCCTTTCAGAAGTGGACTTGCCAGTGTGCTTTGGATCAATGTCCTGCTGCATAACCCAAGCACACTTGGACTAATGTCGTCAATTGATGGCCAGATATTCTTCCTCATGATTTTCTGGTTGAAAGCAGAATTTATGGTTCCGTCAATTACAGCAAATTGTCTTGGTCCTGAAGCAGCAAGTGTGCCCAGATCATCACACTACAACTGTTAGGTTTGACCGCCAGTAGGATGTTCTTTTTCTGAAATATTTTATAAGTTTAATGCCAGATGTAACATGATGCACACTTTCTAAAATGTTTCACAGTTGTCTCATCACTCAATAGAATAGTTTCCCAAAAGTCAACAAGATGTTTATAAATGCGATATTGGCCAAGTGAGACCTGCAGTGCTTTAGATGTTGTTCTGGGTTCTTTTGTGATCTCCTGGATAAGGTTCACCACTGGTTCATGTTTTCTCAATCCATGGATAACGCCTCTCGCTGTGTTTCCCTCGATTTCAAAAGCCTTAAAAATTATGAAGGTCAAGCAGTAATTAGGCCTGGCAGTTGGTAGTGAAGTTTGACTCAGCAATACAGAAAATGTGTTTCATCACAGCTAAATAATTGATTAACAAGGTTTCTTATAAAAAAATACACTGACATCGATAAAGGGTCAGGTTGCTTTGGATAGCCTTGTCCATTGAGAAATAACATCATCATTTAAAAACTGCATTCTGTATCTATTGTTGCTATCTTTGCTAAGTGTCAAAGAAAGCAAAAATATAAGACATCTCTAAGGCGGTAAACATATTTTCACAGTTTAAATGAAGTGTTTCCTATTACATCCTACATGCATTTGCTGTAAAATGCAAACTATGCCTTACACAAGGGAGACAAAAGGAACCTTTTTTTACAAAACCACAGTAATTTAACAACATAAAACTTGTTACAAAAGTCAAATTAAGGGCTCCACGTCTTATCTTTAATGTGCCTCTAAGCCCGACAGCGTGTCGAGCCTTTATCCCCTCTTTGGACTTTAAAATCTCCATTTCTCCCCGAGCTCCGAGGGTTTGTGCTCTGACAGAATGTCAGGCAATTAAACAGTCATGGCTCATTGAGCTGGAGGTGGGTCTACTCCTTCAGGCTCCTCCATAAGCAATGGTAGAAACAAGTAGAAGCACTTCCTGCCTTTCCTCGCTCGTTCTTTGACTCACCAACCTCGCAGTAAATCCAGACAAGGAGTTCTTATCAAAGGACACTTTTAACCATCTTCAAGTTCCACAAGGCTGAGCAGTGTCACTGTCATGGGTAATTATCATGTACCAGAATGTAAACGAGGACAGAGAGGGGGACAACAAAGAGGAGCTCTCACAGAAAGCCCTCAGATCTACAGGGAGTGTTGTAGCATAAAAACATAAATGCTGTCTCGCTAATGAAGGTATGACAGAGCTGTTAGAGAAAGACTGACACCTTTTCCTTTTTTCTGCTGTACACTGTGAAGGCAAGAGAAGTAAACAATAGGCAGCAGTATCAGTTTGGATGTGCATTGTGAGGAAAAGCAGCAGGCAAAACCAACGTCACTGTGTTTTGGCATTTCTCAGGTGCAACAGGCCTCCAAAGAGAGTCAGTTAAAATCTATGTTTCCTCTTTATTGGGTGGAAATAGAGAAATGAGAACTCAAACCAAAGTGGGAAAAGCATGTGTCCTAGAGTACAGTAAGATATAAGCACCCAAATCATAATTAGCCATAGGTAAAAATACTGTTCTTTTACACAAATGTTTCAACATTACAAGGATTTTCAGCTACTGACTAACTGTAATTACCTCAAGCCCTCCTTTCAGTCGCTTACTTATCTTCTAAAACTAGATCATAAAAAAAAAAAAAGATTTTATGTTGATATCTCAAGATCACAGTAAAAACAAAGTACACCCCTTTAAATTCTGAGGTTTCATGTATTTTCTATCTTTGTGTAATAAATAATGTGTGGTGTGTGGTTTGGTATAATTTAGGTTAGAAGGAAAGAACCTGGTAATCATCAGATCATCTGCCTTAAAACAAAGAATAAATAGAGGGTGTACTTATTTTATACCATGACTATATCATGACAAGGGTTTTAGAGTCGAAAAGCGGTCAAAAAGTGTTTGATAGGCCTCTTCAGCTTTAATCTGACCATTAACTCCAGCGACAGAATAGTGTCAACCATTACAAAACACCAAAACAAGGTGAAACACGAAAAGGTGAAATGCTATTCATTGACAGCACAATGAATGCAATACTCTCAATTGATATGGATGATACAAAAAACTTGAAAATTCAATTTGTTGAAATAAGTTTTAACTGCAGAGGAGCTGATGTACAATGAGCAGATGGGTGTAGAACTAAAGGTTGACCCTGGACTCTCTCAGTGCATGGGAGTCCTGTAGAGACCCCGAGGACCATGTGGAGGACGTTGCAAGCAATGCTAAAACTGAGACCTTTGCTCTTTTCAGTTGCTATGGTTTTGAGAAACAGTGGGTGAATGGGCATTGCAATGTTTGGGCAGAAGCTATTAAAAGTTCAAAATTGATTAGTCTAAGACCAGTGTAAAACAGAAGAAGCTATTTTCATCAGAAATTAATGCTGCATTTATTATCGTAATTTACTCAGCTCTGTTGAATGTTATTTAGCCTACCTGTTTCTATCACATCAAATCTTTACTCATTGATTCCAACCTCCATACTTATACCCTTCATGCTGTATACTGGATATTGTAGTATCTGTGTGTCTGTCTTCCTGCATTTGAATGCAGGAAACTGTTAAACCTATACTAAGAAAAGTTATAATTTTGAAGTAAAACTATGGACATGAAACCGAACTCAGCTAAGCTAAATAAAAAGTCATTTCTCATTTCTTGGTATTTCCTGGTCAGAACAGAATAGATCAGGTCGGTTGATAATCTTGCTCTTGTTAAATGATTTAATCTGATTTAAATAAATGAATTTGAAAACTGATTTATTTCTACTGTGTGGAAATTAGTTTTTACCACTGAACCTACAGTGGGTAATATCTGGATTTGTTTCTTTGAGAGTTGATTCGATATTAGGGATGACAGGAGCACAAAATGACTGCAGGTCAAGGCATGTGGTTTAAAAAGCTTAGATGTGTTATTTCAATATAACTCTCAAAAAATTATATAAAACATCCCAGTATAGGCAATTAGGTGTTTTATTCATTGTCAGATAAAAATAAGACTGTTACAATAAATCATATGTACCATTGGCTGGAAATACTGAAGACCCAGTTTGAAGCTTTCTAAATCACCCATATAAAACTGGAAGGGGTTATTTTCCCTTCCAGTCTTAAATCACAAAACACAAGCACAAAACAATAGACCAAGCAAAAAGTGAGTATAGAATATTGAATCTTACACTGAATTGCATCGTCCTCCAAACCATCCTCTGGTTTGCGGCAAAAAGGCAGGAAAACAGAAAACCCTTAATTATTTAATTAGGTGTAGGTAGAAGAATTAATTGATGGACACAAAGAGCTTTCTAAAAAGGCTTCTGCTGCACAAGAGATATCAGAAAGGCTTTGGGAATGAATCAAAATGAACAACAAAACACAATTAACATTAAATCAAAGCATTTCATGTGTGCATGCGTTACTTTAAAAAATCCAGAATTGTTGTTAAACACGACTTTCCAAGTCATACGTCCAATAAATACGTTATCAAGAAAATTATGCACTAGTTTGTTTTTTAGGCTGTGATTAAAATATAAAAACATACCAACAATTAGTGTGTCTATCAGCTCTAATGGTAATTTATCTCTTCTATACAGTGCCATAAACCAGCATTCAAATCTTATTATTTCTTAACCTTTTGTGATCTTAAAACCCACAAAGTTCAATGTATTATACTGGGGTTTTTTTATGAAGTGGAAGGGAAATGATACAAAGCGTGGGATGTATTTAGCCCCCTTTTAATCTGATATCCCTAAAAAAAATCCAATGCAACCAACCGCCTTCAGAGGTCTTCCAATTAGTAAAAAGAGCCCACCTGTGTGTTATTTAATCTCAGTATAAATCCAGTTGTTCTGAAGGTCTCAGAGGTTTGTTAAAGACCATCAGTGAACAAGCAGCATCATAAAGACCAAGGAACACAGCAGGCAGCTCAGGGACAAAGTTGTGGGGACTGTCAAGAAGGGCTCTTGAAGCTGGAGCCATGATGAGAGACGTTTAAAGAAGGGCTAGCTTATAAAACAATATCCAAGGCACTTTTTTGGAAGATTGGCAAGAAACAAGCCACTGTTGACACAGTCCTCGAAAGGGACGCTGCCAATATGTGGAAGAAGATACCCCAGGAAAAGAAGACCAAAAATTTAACCTCCTAACCTAGATGCACAAAATCTATGAGAGGATGAGAAATAATACTGGACATAACCTTGAACACACTACCCTAATTCTGAAAAATGGTGGTGCCAGCATCATGTTGTGGGATGGTTTTCTCTTCAGAAGGGACAGTGAAGCTGGCCAGAGTTGATGGTAAAATGGAAGGAGTTAATTATAGGTGAATCCTGGTAGGAAACCTGTTATAGGCTGCAAAAGACTTGAGGCTGGCATTGACGTTCACCGTAAAGCAGGACAACAACCCTTAACATACAGCCTAAGCTACAATGGAGAGGTTTGGATGAAATCATATTATTATGTTAAAATGTATTGAAATATTAATTCCAGACCTAAAACCAATACAGAAGGTGTAAAAAGACTTTTTTTTGTCGTTGTGTGTTTGTCTATCACATGAAATCCCCATAAAATACATTTAAATTTGTGGCTGTAATGTGGCAAAATGTGAAAAAGTGGTGAGGATACCTTTTTTAAGGCACTTTAATTATTTAAAGACACAGAAACAGTGCCTTTATATTCATTTTGAAAGGGGTTGACTCTAAAAAGCATGACAGGAAATGAAACGGATTATGTGAGCTTTGTCAGAGCAAAATTGGACTGGATCCCTCTTGTTAACCTTTAACATGACTCAACATTTTAGACTTCAAGGTTACTTGAGATGGATACTCGTGTAACAACATCAAGTTGAACAAACATGGAGATAATCTGACTGAAAATAGAGTCATGCTCTGAAGCCAGAATTGTTTTGGTCAGCCTCACAAAATCTATCCATCTTCGTTTATCCTTTTCTCCTCTGTTTGCAAAGTACACAAGACACAAGAAGGGCACCGATTGAGCCACATCCCACTCTTCACTGCACTCTCGGGGTAAATCTGTGGGTTTGTTAACAAACAAAAATCGATAGAGGGGCCTGAACAGAGGATAAGTAAAAATAATTAATTTCCGGCTCAAGGGGCTTACGATGGCAAATCACCCGCTTTAATCATCAGTGTCGAGACAGGAAGACGAATTATGTTTACGCTGTCCTGCCTGAAAAAGGCAGCGTTTCACCTCGTGTCCTTACCAGCCTGTCCAAGCTTGTGCCAGCTGCAGTGGTGGGCGGCTCCTCTGGGTTGTAGGGCCTAAAGCGGGCGTTGAGCACATCCGATGCGCCACGGACAGACCTCGAGATTTCTGCAAGTTTCGGCTGGCCACAGCCTTGGAAAACCTGCAATTACAAAAACACAAGCACACAGCTGGCAGTGGTCTGAATGGCTATGGATGCAGAAAAGAGAGGAAAACATGCAGCATTTTTTTAAGGTCTCCTGAATCATTCACTCCACACCACCAGAGTGACGGTGCTATGTGTTAAAGCTGAGGTACCCACATTGATAAGTCAGAGAGTTAAGAGCAGTGGTCAAAGCGCAGGAAGGGTTTAGTTTTCACAGGCTTTTGGGAAAACACAACACATATAGTTAAGCCGTCAAAAAAACTGCATCTGTTGAATGTGAGAGCCAACACAGCATTGAGCTTTGAATGAGAACTGGCATCTAAATCGGTGTAGGCAGAAAAAGTATTCCTCACCACCACCTACATTTTTTCCTTTCCTAACTGCAGTTTTGTGGGCAAGGAGAAATGCAGTAAAACACAGGAAACAACCATTAAATACTGTTAGCTGAACTATGATTATCTGACCAATGTAAAACATATAATTCAGAATCTAAACTGACATAATTAGCATGTGTTGTACACACCTTAGACACAGTCCAGCCTGACGAGCAAACTCCTTCTTTTTAAAAACCCCCCCAAAAAAACAAGTGGCCGGGCTACAGTGTGGCTTCTATGCTTCTATGGAGTTTAACTGACTTACCCTGAAGGAAACCTGGGCGCTGTTATCTTGCATATTCATGATGGCCTCTGAAATCTTGACATCAATAGGATCCATGACAGATTCAATGTTGAAAGGCCCTTCGAGTCTCTGCGCCACCAGCAGCATGGCATCTGTCACAGTGGGGAAAGAAAACAAAAAAACAGGTTAAAGCGATGAGACAAAGGGTGTGGACTGACACACGTTCAGCTAGTAATAGATGGGATGAAAGGATAGATGTGATAAAACAGAGACAGTGTCTTGCAAAGTATTCAAACCCCTTGAAATATTTCAAAATGTGTCATGTTGGTACATTTAAAGGTGATTTTATATGATAAATCAACAAAAAAGTACAGGATATTTGTGAAGTGGAATGAAAGGATAGAGTGTTTTTGAAACTTTTTACAAATAAACATTCATCTTTTACTCTTTCGGGGTGTCTCGACCAGTTTTGCACAACTAGAGACTAAACATATCCATCCTTCTGTGCAAAATAGCTCAAGCTCAGTTTGATTAGATTGAGAGCATCTGTGGACCTTTATTTTCAAGTCTCACAACTGACTCCATTTGATTTAGGTCTGGAATTTTGACTGGGCCATTTTAACATATGAACATGTTTTAATCTATACCATCCCATTGTAGCCCTGGCTGAATGCTTTGGGTCATTGTTCTGCTGGAAGACAAAGCTCTGAAATTTGTGAATTGTTTGAGTAATATTTGCCCTGCAGACATTATCCCAGCTGAGCTTTGGATCTCTGCAGTCCCTTCGCAGTTTCTTACTAATGGTAGCTTTTCCTAGCTTTTTAATATAGGTGTACCGCCATGTCTCACTAGGTGCTCTATGAGATGTTCCAAGTTTGATAAATTGTTTTTATATAAACTAATCCTGCTTCAAACCTTCCAGAACTTCATCCCTGACCTTTCTGCGACGTTCCTTGGTCATCATGATGCTGTTAGTTCTCAACCTTCTGAGACCTTCACCGAAAAGCTGTATTTTTGCTAAGATAAAATTGCACACAGATGGATAGTTCCTTAATGAGTAATATAGGGGATTATAAGGCGATTTGGGTGCAGTGGATTTTATTTAGGGGCATCAGGTGTAAGAGATGCACACAACAGTTTTTGTATTTTTATTTATTTTATTCTGTCACAATTGTGTACTTCACATAACAACCTGTAAACACGTTGATGTTTTTTGTTTTATCGTGCAAAATATGGAAAATCAAGCAATTGCAAATGAATGCTATCCCAAGGCACTGTATTTTCTATCATGCGGTTCTGAGGGGGCACAGTCCACTATCACAACCATGAGGAAAAAAAAGCAAATGTAGAAAAAGATCAGAAAAATTGTTCCACCTGGTTCACCGAAGACCATTATGTTGCATCTCATCTCAGTTATGTAAATTTCCATTGTCTTTATTTCTGCAACCCTTACATAATTAGTTGCATTTAGTTTATCTGGATGGATGCTGCCCGATCTGCAAAGAGCTTTTCAAGCAGTGAAAAGGTTATGAAGCTGGTTAAAGTCCTTTTTTATTGCCTCTGTCTTCCCAAGCCTCTGGTGGGTTCTTAAGATCCAGATGTGTGGAGCTTCACAAGCTTACGCTGAAAAAAAACCATGAAAAATATAGAGAAAAATGGACAGCTTGTTTATCATATTGAGATAGTTTAAATACTTCAATACTGTGCCTGCCATCTGTTGTCTAAACCCGTTTATATATGCAGGGTAACGGGTCGGCTGGTGCCTATCTCCAGCAGTCATTGGGTATGAGCCGGTGTACACCCTGGACAGGTCTCCAGTCCATCACAGGGCAACACAGAACAAACAACTATTTAGAGATACAGTACCAATTAGCCTAACAGTAATGTTTTTGAACTGTGGGAGGAAGCAGGAGTACCTAGAGAGAAACCATGCATGCACCAGGAGAATATGCAAACTGTCAAATGAATGGGTTTGAGTTTTGTACTCTTCTTCAGATAAAGCTCAAAACGTCTACATGTTCCTGCTAAAGTAAAAGTATTCCTGCAGCCCAATGCTGCCACCACCATGTTTCACAGTGGAGATGGTGTGTTCAGGGTGATATGCAGTCTTAGTTTTCTACCACACATGGTTCTTTTCATGTCAGCCAAAAAAGTAAAATTTTAATCAAATGTTTGGAAACATTTTTGTAGCAAACTGCAAATAGAACCTCTTTTGGCTTGTTTTATTCAGCAATGGTTTTCTATTATCTTTCTATTGCCATTCTCCCAAGACAGTCATCTGGTTGAAGGGTCTAAAATATAATGATTTGTTTGTTTGAACAGGTTTCAGGTTCATACAGCCGGAGACTATTTCAAATGAAAAAATCTTTTGGCCAATATGGCAGTAAGCCAAAACATTACTTCTGTTACCCCCCTCACTCATTACAAATTGACTTATGAACCATGAATGCTTTTTGATGCAAATTGAATTTTTATGCAGATCTCCTCGATCCAAGTCAACAAACAAAGCAAAAAGTTCTGATGAGCTGTTGATTTAATAAAAAATTTGAAAGCCAAGCACATCTGCTGCTGGAAAGATATAGGTTTATTAAATTGTATGGACAAGTCAGAAGACCTTGTAAAACACAAGAGTCTTCTCATTACTGTCTCCATCTCTCTCATGCATAATAGGTGACAGCAATAGAATGCATTTTGCTTTCAAAATGCTGAAGATATGTGAATAGCAAATTAGCTTGATTTTGCACAAGGTTAGCTGTGTGAGTTATAACAAACTTAATTTGTGTTTTTAATAAAAACTCACTACAATATAAATTCACAACAGAAGCAGTCTGTAGCCTTGGAACAACAACACTCAATGCTTCAGGTATTAACGTGAAATGTTCTCTATAATGGCAGGTCTGAGTTGGAAAGGCATGCCTAGGGAACAAGACGTCACCAAATCACCAACTCCCTACTGAGCAATTTCCAGATCTGGAGGCAGAGACATGTTTCTCTGTCCACAGACCTCCCAGGACAGGACCTCACCAGCAGCCTGTCATAATGGCTAAAAATTACCTTGTAACTAAACAAGGTCATCCTGTTATTTGGACACTATGGAAACAATGACTTCTAACATGATGTTTCTCACTTCCTTGGCTGTTTATTTATTCTGCAAACAAACCAAAGAAGGAGGTTAGTTCCATTAAAGGTTTGCTGCTTTAATCACTCCACCCTTATATACAAAAAGATAGGATCTTAATACACCTTAATTAGAAAAAAAACAAGATAAACAAGAGGAAAATTGTACAGGAAACAAACAATCAAGCAAAAAAAATATAAAGAAATAGAAAAACAAGTTAAAACAACTTTTAATTTTTCCAGGAACAGTAATGTCAGATAAAAAGGGTTGAAAAAACAGCAACTCAGCTCCAGCTCAATTTCTGCTCCAATTATGTTGAATTCTGAGCCTTTGAAGAGCTCTTCTGTTTGTTTACACTGCGATTAGCAAACAGCCTGTGATACTTGCAAAGATATTAATACGCCAATTGCATCAGTGCTAAATGTGTGTCCTGTACAGTTCCTCAATTGGACCAGAGTAATTTTCAGAAATTGAAAATTGGAAAAAATAACCAAATACAATATATTCCAGAATATATTAAACACCAGTTTGCAGTATGTATGGGTACCGGTTTCGAGATGCACCAAGTTCACGAAAAACAAAAAACAAAAACTATGAAAATATGTATATCTTACCATTTTTTTTTTACAATTATCTCTTGAAACTACAGTTAGCAAGCTATGATCAGCATGCCTGTTAAAACTGCAAGCTCTGCTGAAACAGATCACCCGACTAATTAAGCAAATATCAGGAAAAACTCCAAATGTGCAAAACTGTTTGCTTGGTTCTTGCTAAATATGCGCAAACTGAGCAAAAACTCAGATGCTGTTAGATCACATTTAAATACAGCACTATGAATTTGGTGGAAGGTCCACCCATATCAATGTATATTTATATAAAGTACAGCCAGAGTAATTGATGTATTTTAAAAGAGTTGTTTGTGTTACACAGTTTGCACAGGAAAAAATATCACCTGCTGGAATCTGCAGGTAATTTTGCAGCTTGAGAAGAAAAAGAGAAAGAAGGAACCTCCTGCACTGCTGTCTTTATATGCTGTGCAAGATGGGTGGGATGCTCTGAGGAATCCTAGCCTCGTTTGCTGTGGTGAGGGTGAGACAAAGGAACAAGGGGAGGGAGGTAGTGTGGGAGGAAGCGATAGTGAGGAAGGAAGTGATACAAACCAAAGACCCATTTTTCTTTTATTAAGTAAAATTATCAGAATGTAATTTTGCACACGTTTTTTCTGTTTCTCATACAATTACCAGTATACACAGTGTATTTATGTTTTTAACTTCAATTAATACTTTATCTTGTATTTTACAATAGAAGAAAGAAAACAAATGCATGGCATCAAAGGTTCTGGCAATCTTTTCAAACAATGGTGGCCTTATCTGTAACTCAAGAGATAGATGAAACTCTGTCTTCATACTCAGCTGACGAAAACCAGATGCAGACGTCAGAAAGAAAAGAACAGAAAGAAAAGACGAGGCAGAGAAAGAGAAAGCCAGGAGAATAATAATCAGAGATGATTGGGTTGGCTTGTTCCCATAGGAGAGTTGTTCCTGGGTTGCATTTGAAAAACTACCTACTTGAAGAATTAATGACTCTCATTTATGAGGAGTACATGAAGTCCAGCCCGCTGTGGCACCAGTGACACACAGAGAAATTTATACTGCATCAGTTTTGCAGAGCTGAGATAGGCCACTGGCCAGCCGGAGGAAATCTGGTTATCAACATGACAGCCCGTGCAATTAGATGCATTTGTCCTATTTTGAGGGCTTTAGAAACAAATTGGACTTGCTGGATAGAAATATGGAAATCAAAAGTTGTCATGACATAAAAGCACAGTAGGAAAAATTGTTAGTTTTAAGGCTTAATGTTTAAGTTCATGACATAAAACAACCTTATTTGCTGTCTTGCTTGAACATTGCAAAAAATGGAAAAAGTAATATTACTCTGGGCTCTACCTCTTTATCGAGATTGATGTCCACTTAAATTCAGCCTATGTCAGCCACCAGTAACCTCCAGTAGACAAGGACAAATAAGGAAAGTGAAGAGGCCATTTATGGCTCTTTGGCTGCAAAGAGTTTAACAAGATGAAAAATGGCCTCCAATATAATTTTGATTTTGTGAAGCATTGCTCATCTGTAGTTCACTCGACCAATAGTGTTGTGAAGCTGATTAACAAGGCTGAGGAGGAAAAAAATGCAGGCTGTTACCAGGTCACAAGAAGAAAAAACAAATAAATCTTTATAGACATAAATGACTGCACAGAAACCTAAAACACATTACCAATGCTGCTACTAATGACATTAGTATTACTACTACTACTGGAATTACTGCTACTACTACAACAACTACTGTCACTACCATTACCACCACTATTACTACTATTATAACTAATACAAGTAAAAAAAAAAAAAAAGAGTATTGCAACTGCAACTACAAGTACTACAATTACCATTACTGCTACTACTGCTAGTAATACGACTGAAACTACTATTGCTACTGCAGCTACTACTATGACTATTGCTACTACTACTATGACAGTCACTACTAATACGGCTTCTAAAGCTGCGAGGACTGTACTAGTACTACTACAACTGCAACTAATACTACTAGTTCTAAAACATTTACTGGAACTGCGACTAGGACTACCAATAATATTAGTACTATTACTACTACTGCAACTACCATTACTAATGCTACTGCTAATGTGACTACTACCACTTCTACTACAACTATGACAATTACTAAATCTACTACCACTGTAAATACTCCTACTAGAACTGCAACTATTACTGCTACTGCTATCAATACCATTACCACCATTAACACAACTGGTCAGCCTCAAAGTGTATGTCTTCTGACTGTTTATCTGTAGTCCTACCTGTGTTTACCTGCAACTGTAACATACACTGGGATCCTGATTTGCCAGATGCCTCCACTGGTTTATTTAAGTTTCCTATAAACTGAAACACCAAGAAAAGTAAATACTCTTCTACTGTCAACAGCCATACAGGTTTTGAGAATGTGAATTCCAATGATGCAAATCCACTGAGGGGTTCTGAGATCTGTATTACCTCTAAAAAGATATTTAGGCTAAAACTGGGTTAATTATAGTCAACATATCAAAGACAAGTTTCCGACATGTAATAGACACCGTTAGATGAGATTGGAAAAACTAATTAAACAATGTCAGACAGGAAGGGGCGCGTGTTGTAGTGGTAGAGCGCACGACCCATATAAGGTGAAGCCTTCCTGGATTCGAGTCCCGATCTCGGAGATTCATGCTGCACGTCTTCCCCCCCTCTCCACTACACTGCCTGTCTGCCTACTTTGGAAAAATAACAGAAATAAAGTCCACTGGTGACACAGCAAAAACAGTGCCAGACTTAGATCTCATAAACTTGCATTACAAGCACGACCTCATACATCAGTGAGCTAACCGGCCACACAATTACAGCAGCACATGAGCATGAGTAGTTGTTTTATATAGATGTGGTTGGAAAACATGATTCAAACTGAAATATTGGCACATTTCTTTTACAAATACATATTGAACTCTATCCCAGGTCTATCCCACCTGGAGGCATCTTATTGTCAGCACAGTACTAGTCCCGCGTGATGAGTGCTACTGATGTCTCAGGGAGCTGAACAGTTGTGTGTAAATGAAGGCTACAAATAGCCTTAAATTTAAAATTTTTATCTATTTTCAGAAGGAAATATTGCTGTTGTGGCAAAACGTAACACTCTGTTCAAACAAGCAATCTACAGACCTCTGAAAGAAAAAAAAAAATCAAGGCAGATAATGTTTTATGGTGTAAGCATCAAAAAAGCATCGGCAGTCACAGCCACAGGTTGTGAGGCTTTTTGTTTTTCCATAAAGTTTGGTGCTTCAGGTTTTATGGTGCTACCTTGAATTGATTTTTGATTGCTTATTCAGAAAAAATACACTATTTGCATAGGTAAAGAAAGTTAAAAAAAGTTAACTTGAAATTGATCATTGAGATCCATGAAATGATTCATTGTTTCATCTCATGGTTAGCTTAGGGGAAAGCTTTTACAAAAACAGGGCAGCTGATTTCATTCTGACTAAATTTGAAGAGTAGAGCGGATGAAATTAACAATAAGGCTTTAAATAGCTTCACAGGCAGGGATTATGCTGCTACTAAGATCGTACCCAAATCCACTATGTACTTGTACTATGTATAACTTCCGGGAGATAGATGCAATTGCAGTGAAGAAATAATGAGGGCACCCATGAAAGTCTTAAAGAAGATTGAAATAAGATACAGGGTTGTCACAAATGCAGAGCTTGCTCAGTAATGGCAGTAGGCAGGTGTGAATGCTTCTGTATGTACAAAGAAGAGGTGATGTTTAGATGCTGGCCTGGTATGAAGAAGGACAGCAAAGAAGCAATATATCTCAAAATAAATAAATAAATGAAATCAAGGACAGATTGACATTCTGCACAAAATATGAGGATTGGACTGCAGAGCACCAGGGTAAAGTAGTTTTTCCCTGATGATAAATTAATCAATATGACCATGACACCTGATCAAAATATGCTACTGAGCAGAATAAATACAACCTTCTAAAAATCACCATACTGTTACTGTCACTTTGTAAATGTTGATATAGGCACAATCATACCTTATGATGAGAAAAAAACATCACAGACACATTTTGGTTGCTTTATTTTTCTCTTACATCTTTGAAAGCGAGAAACACAGCAAGGCAGACTTGTAATGTAAAGATGAAAACCGAAGCAGCACCAGATAGGCCTTCATCGCTAATCAAATGCGGCAGCATGGGGCACTAATGAACTGTTCAGGATCAGATAATGTCAGTAATTGGGTGCAATATTTCATAGAGGTTCAGTCACTGACTACTAACCATGATTTCTATTTCCCCATATACATAGTACAAACATTGCAACATATTTTAGAATATAAATGGAAGAATTGATAAATATTACACTGTCTTCACATTACAGTCTTCTATGTTTCTAGGTTTGTAACAGGATGCTTTTTGATATTTAGCATATTAAGCAGACATCTTGTTTGCGTTAGCTGAATTTTAGATTGTGTTTAGATTTAAGGCTCTATACGAACCTTGCAGTCTGTATTGGCAAGCATGTATTAGAAGACCTCCACAAAACGGAAGCATGAAAAATGCATCTCATATTTGAAGGGAGATTTGCATTCAAAGCTATGACCAGAAAACTATTTATTTCACAGACAGATAAATTCAGGCAATTTTTTTAATATGTGGTTGACATTTCATTAGCTGAAAAGTCAGCAAGAGGAGTGAATTTCTCAAATCAAATTTATTTATTTGGAATATCAAGTCCTGTCACATCTTTGGTGTATGTGTGTAGCTTTTGAGTTGCCCTGTTTTGTACAGTGCGAGTGTATTTGGGTAAGGGTGTAAAATTCACACTGTTCTAGTCCTTCATGTAGAGATGGGCTACCATTGTATTGTTTATTGTCGTAAGGAAAAAAAAACTAGCGTGAAAACAATAATATTTTTTATGTTTACAAACCCTAAAAACAAACAGTGCATTTGTGATTTTTACTTTACTATTTAAGGAACTGTCGGTTTAGATTTGAATTAGGGATGCACCGATATCAAAATTCAGGCTGATATTGATATTCGATATTAATATCACCTTTATGGTTGATAACTGATAATCACCAATATTATATGTCATATATATATCTCACTACCCTTTAAACACTGTGAAAAAACAACCACGCCGCTGACATTGCTTCTCTGCTTCACTTAAACACCCCACAGTCCTGCACTGCATCAGTATAACTGTCACATGCCCAAACAAATACCACACTGCCAACCCCCTCCCCCTCCAGAAACACAAACAGCAACAAGATGGTAATAAATATCGGTTATTAATATCAGCCCTGTTTTACTTATCGGACCGATATGTTAAAAAATGACTAATATTGCCCGATACTGATGTCAGTGCTGATTAGGGCTGAAACTAATGATTATTTTACTAATTAATTAATCTGTCAACTATTTTTTCAATTAATTAGGTAATAATCAGATAGCAAAAGGTGCTTAACAGGAGATTTTTTACAGAATTTGAAACAGGTAAAGCTACAACTATGTCACTTGAGGAGTTCTGGATAGAGCATATTTATAGACAAAGAAGTTTTTCATCTTAAATGCAAAATTTATATTTTCTGTACAATTGTTGCCTAATTACTGCTCTGAGTCGGTTGTTCTTTAAGCAAATGGCATGCTTTAGAGTCTGTATACTACAGTTAACTACGATTATTTGATTACTAAATTAGTTGCCGATTATTTCAATAAACAATTAATTCACGACTAATCCGATTTACTGTTTCAGACTTAATGCTGATCTATCGTGCATCCCTAATTTAAAAATAAATCTGCCATTCTTGTGAATAATTTTGGGCTTATGTGCCGGACTTGTCCAAAAACACATCAATGGAATTTGCACTTGTTAACAGGTAAGCCTTCTAAGTAGCAAACAATACATAAAGTTAGCAGGAGTTTATAAACAAGTTAAATATGTAAAGGCAGCCACAACATGGGTTGGAAATCAGGAATTTCATGTTTTCCTAATGGTTACCTGGCAACCAGTCTTAACCAAGAAATATGTCGGAATAAGTTCATCTGTAAAACAGTATTATTACAAACGTGCTAAATTGTACATTCAGTTTTCAATTCTTCAATAAATTACTTGTCAGAGATCCATTTCAAACTGTAATAAAATTTACTTGGGTCACATGCCAACTAGTATAATTTGCATTGACCCATCGAGATAGTATGCCAACACACATTTAACCTGCATCAATCTTTCAGTGTAAAAAAGTTTTACATCATTATTATGGTGAGGATGGGGTTTAAATGAATAGTAATTTTTAATTGGTAGCATAAAATTCAAAATCCTCCACTGTAACTGGTTTTGTCTTTACTTTAATCATGAGCATTAGTTTCCACAAAGGAAAGGTTTTGCTGTCTTGAAATTAAATAAACAGGTTGCGGATGACTTTCAGTTACCAAATGAAACAAATCAGCTAATTAAGAAGAAATGAGCAGATACAATCGATTGCTTCCATTGGTGACATGCCTCTCTGAAGGGAATAATAAAAGCCTGTAAACAACAGTGCAACAAGACAGAAAAAAAATATGCAAGCATATTAAAGGCTGGCAGAGTCAACCAGTTCACTTCACAGACTTTCAAAGGATCCTGAGCATGCAAGCGAGAAAAGTTTCATCACAAGAATCAGAAACTTGTCAACAGAAAAAATGATGATGACACGTGAAGTCTAAACTGCAGAAGACAATATTTTTCACCAATTCTTGTGACTGATATGCAAACAACCTGAGAGGTAGAACACCATACGGGAGGAGGCAGAGTGGCAAATAACACAACTGATGGTTAAAAACAGCCTGCATTTCTGAATTATTCAAGGAAAACTACACAGAAGATGAATAGTTAAAAGAGAAACAGGAATATTTTGTTAGTGATAATTTTAAAAGAGACACATGGACTGGATGATGATCCTTACATCCCAGAGGACATGGCTGTACATCAACATCTGAATTCTGATTACAATCAACGGACTGACAGCTGTTTGTAATATACTCCATTGATCAGCCAATAAATTTAATAAGAATCTAATTGCATTTTTCATTCCATCCAATTGCACATGACCTGCTTTTTGCAATACATGTTCATTACAAATAATAAAGTATATAAATTACAAATTCACTGCTAAAACTAGCACTATGGTTTAGAACTTTTTTTCAATATTTAATGCACTAAGTAAGTTTTAGGATGAAGTCAGCAAGGATTATGTCCTCCTGTGGGAACAAATGGATTAGTTACTGGCTACTCAGCAGAGTGCATTAATTAGTCATTCAGGCTGGATTTATTCAGCAACAATATAACATACCACAATGAACATCACAGTATGACATTAAAGCTGTGTTTAGGTTTGCCTTTAAAATGATAATGCATGACCAATACCATGAAGAATTTATTAGCAGATTTGAGCATACTTGCTTTATCTCAATGCCTTATAGTTAAGCCCATAATTATTCCTACCACTGCCAGATTTAGACCTAAAATAATTTTTATTACCCCTAGAGGTTTCTTTCTGATAGGCAATGAGACAGGCATATCTCAAAAGATGATAAAACAATGTAAAAAATAATTAAAATAATAATGTATCTGTTTTTCTCTTTGAATTTTGTTTAAAAATCGGGTGGCAAAAAATTATTAAGACCCTTAAAAATGCATGGAAAAACCTTTGGTGCCATTACCACAATCAAAACCTTCTTTTGTGTTTTTTGCATGTTTCTATTGATGTTTTGATGACTGTCTTTGGCAATGAGCTTCAATTAGATTTGAGGTTGGAAGGCCTCCTTGGCATCAACCTAATTATTCACTCTCTCCAGAGGTTCTCTATCAGATTCAAGTCAAGATTCTTGCTGGGCAGGTCCAAAATGTAAACTACATACAAGATTAATTTAGACCTAAATCTGCCAGGGGTATGAATAATTTTAGGATTAACTACTAAATATTCAAACGCTCAAACTTCATGGTCCAGGAATGTTGGATGTCATATTTTGGCTGATGCTACTCTGGAACTTCTTAGTCTTGCAGCCTAAGAAGTTGTTGCACAGTTAGATAATAACATGTACATACAGTTAAGCGGAAAATTATTCATACCCCAAAAAGCTTTATTGATAGGAATCTTTTAATTTTACCAACATGTTTTTTCAGACAGAAAGTAATATTAACATGTTTTAGCGGCCCCGTCAGAATCCTGACTTGAATTTGAAAGACCATCTTTGGATGGCGCTAAAGATTACCGTAATGGGAAGTATTCCTTCCAACCACAAAGATTTGGAGATCTTTCAAAACATATGAATTGTCAAAATTCCTGTGGAAACCTGCAAAATTATAAGGGTTTGTTTGATGTAATGCCGAAAAATATTTTTTCATTGATTACTAAGAAAGATATAATTTATTTCCGATATGCCATTTTTATTTTTTTTTATATTTTTTAAAAGTGCATGTATTTTTTTTTCAAAATGTATGCACCTTTTCAATGTTTTTTTTTTTTTTTTTTAGAAATGCTCATCTCATTTCCTAAAAGAAAAAATAAATGAATGAAAAATCTAAAGCTGCCAGGGGTATGAAATATTTTGGGCTTAACTTGCAATCTCAAAAAATGCATGGATATAAGTGTCATATATGCAAGGAGGAAATAATTGCTTAACCCCAGCTGTATTTGAAAGTTTATACTATTTCCTTACACTTGTAAAATAAAAAATAAAAAGACTTTTCAAAGTGTGTTTAAATTAAACTATTGCTAAGTTATTATAATATAGTTCAGATTTACCAGCTCAAAAATGTGAATGTAGAAATAAAAGGATTGTTCTGATGGTTATGTAATTACAAACTTAGCAAAAATCTCTACATTATTACTGAAATGGTTTATTTATGTTGCCTTTACAACAATATGACCAAAAACAACATAAAATGTTTAAGGAAAAGCATTTTGGAATAACAAATATTGGTATCAGCAGATATTTGAATTCAGATTTCAGTACTTGACTGGAACCTGAATAACCTCTAGTATGGTCAACCTGAACTAATGAAAAAACAGTATGTGTTTGAATTTGAGTTTCAATTTTATAGGGAATTTATGATACCATTTTGGGGGTTAAAGTGCTACTTAAAATGTTCATTAAGATAAAGAGTATTTCCAGCAAAAAATGTAAAGTAAAAAGAAGAACAACAAACAATAAAAATAGAGAAAATGTGGCCTAAGGATGTTTTCCTGCCTTTAATGTAAAACGGTCTTAACAACAAACAGAGCCAGAAATAAAATTAAAACATATAAAAATAAGAACCTGAAACACCATATTTTCATATTTTTCTTCCACCAAAAGTAAAATATATTTTGAAGTATTTCTGAATTTTAACGTTTCTGAGGAAAACATATGCTTTCATAGCCACATCTGCCTTAGTTTGCCTCTGGCTATGCCATAACACCCCCTTTCAGCACTACCCTCCTATTGCAGATGAGGTGAGGTAAAGCTTTGTTCTAATGCAGACTGGCATATTTTTTTTGTTCAGGTTCTGTCATACTCTTGAATTTTTCTAATGAGGGGGTGTTATCTCCTACAACGTTAGGAAGGACGGATGCTCCTCTCAGGGGCAGGATTAATGTTCGACTTCTAAACATCTCGTCTGCTTTGGGTCAGCGGAGCAGATTCATAATATTAGCCTTAAGAGATGTGAACAGAATATAAATTAATATTCTGGACTGTACCAGGTATGGAAAAAATCCTCATATGGATATTTTAAGTTAATTAGGTTTGATGTATAAAAAGGAATTTGAACTATAGGATTTGCATCAGCATGCAACTCCCAAATGGCATTTCGAATAGGCATAATTTGTCTGGAAAACAGAAAAGAGCCTTCCTGACAATTTAACACCTAGAGCCCAGTCAAAGCTTTTTTTTGGCTTAGACCTCAAGCTAATTGAAAATCACTCAGCCTGTAATGAGCATGAAATGCCAGAGCCAAGACATATAGAACTGACATTTCGTCTGCACTAGGGAACAATAATCCAATTGACAAGAGCTCTGATAAAGACATAAAGAACATTGCTCAAGGATTAGTAGCAGCAACTCATAGTGTTGAGCTGAAGTGTAGTTGTTTCTAAAGTTAATGCTTTACCTTTCACTGGAATAAATGTAAGCATTTCTGAAAACACCTGCTTTTGAAGGAAACATCATTTTCAGCTAAGTTGGTTGCAACACAACCCAATGTTGGAGTTTTAATATTTAAACATAATTCCCAAGCGTCCTTTGGTGCAAGTTTATATCTATTTCAGGGAATATTACACACTGTTTTTGTATATGAGCTTCAATGCATTTGGGGTAAGGCAGAAACATTGGATGTTATAAAAACACAGACTAAGTAGTGACAGATTATGCACTTTTGGGCCACTTTATTGAGTCCACCTTGCCGGGTTGGACCCCCTTTCACCTTTACAACTATGTAAATTATACATGGCAGAGATTTAAGAAGGTGTCAGAAACATTCCTCAGAGACTTTGGTCCATATCAGCATAGCATCACTCAGTTACTGCAGATTTTCTGGTGCCTATTCATGATGCAAATATCCCATTCCACCATACTGCAAAAGTGCTCTATTGGGTTATGATCTGGTGACTGTGGAGGTCAACGGCACACCGTAAATTTACGGTCATGTTCAGGATACCAGTTTGAGGTGATTAAAGCTTCATGACATGGAGAATTATCCTGCTGGAAGTAAACATCTGAAGATTTGTGCACCGTGGTCATAATGAGATGGACATGATTAGTAACAATACCTAGGTAGGCTTTGATCTTTAAACTATGCTCTGCTGGTACTACGGGGCTCAAAGTATGCCAAGAAAATATCCACCACCAGCAACCCAGTTCTACCACCAGCCTGAACTGTTGATACAAGGCAGGATGGATCCATAATTTCACAATGTTTATACCAAATTCAGACCTTAACATTTGAATGTCATAACTTAAATTAAGACTCACATGACCAGGCCACCATTTTTACAATCTGTTTATGCTCAGTTTTAGTAAAGTGTAGCCTCAGTTTTCTGTTCTTAACTCACAACATGTAGAACCATGAAGCAGATTATCTACAACTGCAAAACACCATACTTGCTAAGACATGGTATTCCACATTACTTTGCTAAAAATGAATGGTAAGTTGAGTTGCTATGTCTAATGTTCATATATCATCTCAAAGTAGCCTGTCCATTCTTCTCTGATATCTGACATCAACAAGGCATTAGGTCCACACCTCACTGGATATTTTGTTTTTCTGCAACAAAATCCTAAGAAATCAGCAACAACCATATCATGTTAAAAGCTTTTAAAACACCCTTTCCTTCTTGTTCTGCTGTTCAGTTTTACCTTCACTAAGTTGTCTTCAAGGGCCAGCGAGTGTAGTATGATCAAAGATTTATTTCTTTCATTGCAAATGTCATTCAGATATAACAAAAGTAGAGACTGTTTGGTTCACCCAGTTAGACTGTACGCCAGAGGCAGCATTATTTTTTTTTCAAATGCTGGGTCTCCAACATTTGAGTCAATACTATTTGGGCCACAATTTTTTATGTAAATAATTGGTTGTCATGGTGACACTTTTCCAGCAGCATGTTAGTGAGAAAAGTTAGTGGAAACTTTGGAATTTTTCTAATTATTATTTAACACTACCATTGAGCAAGCTGAGTAAATAACACTGTAGCATGTACTATATGTACTATAACACATGTTCATGCTAACAGCAGCACCTTCTACTGGCTCATCTACAGAACCCTCAGGGGTAACTGGTTCAGGAAAGGGGGAGTCGGGTAGGAAAGAACAGCTTCTAGTTTTTTTTCAAATCACCTTTCAGTGAAAAGTCAGACAGTACAAAATCCATAACCAAGGCATATTAATTTTTTAGATGCCGTGGTTATGTTGTGGAGGTGCAAAAGTTTTTTTATTAAAAGCACAGTGAAACCTCCTATGAACCCATCTAATTTCTCTAAATTCAATTCCGCTAACAAATATGCAGGATGTCTGTGGTAAGGACATGAGTCAGTCTACCGGACTATGTGCCTCTCGGGAGTTCTGCTTTTGTTTTTAAAGTAAGATCAATGTATTGCTGCCACATGTGCGCTGTGTCTCCCATGTTGTGATATTACCTGTGCATACAAGGACAGCAATAAAAACCGATGTTGTAAGATGTTGAAAAACATGCAATAGCTCAATGGCTGCCACAATTAGTCGAAGACAACGACGTTGGCTATAATATTCTGTCAACATAAATATTTGTATATGATTTTGTCACTTTAATTTTCTTAACATTTTTTTAAACATGTTCTAACACTGAGCCTGCAAACTTCAGTGTGCATGCAGAGCCCCTTCATTGTAGTGTGTACGTATGTCGGTGTGTGCATGTGTGAGTGCTTTACTCATCAGCCTAGTTTAGCACCAGTGTTTAGCTGGCTCTGTTTGTTTCAAATAAGAAACAAAATATCTGATAACCCCCTATTAAGTCGGGTTCTTGAGGTTTTTTTATTTTTTAAAGGCTGAAGTGGTCCAAAGTGAGGTGCTGGAGATAATCACCCTGGGGCTACTGACAAAAAACAAAGCCAGCAATTATTGTTTAAAGTTCCGGAAGCCAGACAAGTTGTATTTCTGCAATGTTTTTTCTCTTTAACGTTTACACCCATATTTGACTAAAAAGCTCTGTGCCTGTGTGTGTGAAGGCACAGACTTTGTGCACTAACCACACTTTCCAAAGGCTATTTGCGGCCCACATAATGATTTTGGTGGCACAGGATGCAATTCAATAGTACATAGAGTTGGCACAGGTGGACACTTTTATTATTGCGAGATTGTCCCTTTATGCAACCTTTTAAAGGTTGCATAAAGACTTCTAAAGTCCATGATGCGACGGGGTCCAGCACTGCCAAAATATGTGGGGGCTGTGCAGGGTGGGGGCAAAAAATACTACAGGACGGAGGAAAACCTGTGATGTTTTTCTTGAAGTCATCATGAGCGAGGTAACTCCTTCCAACAGAAGACACAATGTAAAAGTAATTTATTTTCTTTCAAAGAAACCCGGTTTCAAAACATTTTGACTGAGCTACGAGTGTGTTATGCTTCAATCTGATCATGTTTTTTCCTTTTTCTATCTAGTACTTAGCTCAGGGTGGTGTGAGATCCCACCTGTGAGCAGAGCTGATAATACTGTGAGCTGTGCTTGACGCTCATGTTGAAATACCACACCAAAACACAAGACATCAAACTGAAATCCAATAATACATTTTTTATTCTGTATTTAGGTTCACTATGTGTCTGCTTTGAGGCGAAGAATGGAAAGCTGACATCTGTCAGGCATGTGCTAACTGCTGCTCACCACAGTGCTATTATTCAAGGTAAAATATAGAAACATAAAGTAAGGTTGGTTGCTATCGACTGCTGTGCAAACCAAATAAAAAAACCCTTACCTTTTGTAATTTAACTTTGGTGAGGAAGTCTAAAAGCTTTCATGGGCTTTGTTGACACTTTGGCTGTTTTTGCACAAGATCAAACATTAAAATTCTGATAAAACCTCGGTTTTCACTATATAAAAATAGAAAAAAGTAAAAAGCTCAACCTATAATGACAGATCTCAAGGAGAATCAGCTCCAAGTCTTTGCTGTTCTCCCACCTTTCAGAGTTAGTTTTGACTCACTGGTCTATACCGTCCCAGGGGAGGAGACAGTATGGACCAGTGCTGACCTGAAACTTGCATGAAGACAGGCAGAAAAAACTGGATCATACTCAGGGGACAGCAATAAACAACCGCTCAAAAGTGTGTGAGCATATCCATCAAGTAGTTGGATGTAAGATTGCACTGTGTTGCTAATGTTGCAATGAATCTGGCTAATGTGTTAATTTGCTAATGCACACTTAACCAGCTAAACATGATGCTGAAAAATGGGGTCTCTGTCATTGTGCTTTTCTGCCACAGTAATCAAATATCACTTCAAGGGAAATACAACCTCAGTATTCCTACCGTTTCTCATGCCATGCACAGAACAGTTTGAAGCTGGAGGAGCTTTGAATGCTCATATATTATTCCATCAAGCAGCAGCATTGTCTGATTTGTGCCTAATTTATTCTTTAACATGACAATGACCCCAAACATGCAGCCAGAAATTAACTATTTCCAGTCAAAAGAAGAACAATGAATTCTGCAACAGATGGTAGGTCCCGACAGAGCACTGATCTCGGCATCAATGAGTCAGTAAGGGATTACATGAGGAGAGGGAAGCAAGCGAGACTGACTAAATCCACAGAAAACTGAATAAGTTCTCAGAATAGCCTGGAAACCAAGCAAAGATTCTGCAGAAGCACACCAAAGGGAAGTAGAGCTGTTACACGTACTGTTCTTTGTAATGCAATAAATGAACAATGAACAAGTATTTGTCCCTTAGAAAAAGAGGACTGATAGGATCAATAGAAACACAATTGATCAAATTTGTAGTAATCAGATCTCAAACCACTTTTTAAGCACAAATGTGAGGTCTGGTCTAGTTAGCAGAAAATTTTCTTAAATAACGTTTTTTTTCCACTTAAGGGCAGCAAATATACCCATCATCACATTTCCTGAAAAACAAACTATGCATCTTTACCATTCACATATGAAAATGTAAAAAAGTGGTTTGTATTTTTTTTTAAAATAAACTAACAAAAACTCTCAGAAATGCTATAAGCATTTTATTTTTGAAACTGTCAGCGATCCTCAAGCTTGCCACTGCCCAGTCACATTTTTTGTTTAGAGATTAACGGGACAAGACCATATGACACAATCATTTGCCATTCTATTAAATATTCTTGAAATGTTTAAATGTTACACACATTTTTGTATTAACTGCGCCTAAACTGACAAGTTTCTTTTGAACTTCCATCCAGTTAACTTGACACTCCGCTTTAGTGCACTTCTTGCCTATAATCAGTTACCATTTACCCCAGCAGGAGAGCAGAATCCATGAATAAATTTTATTCATGCGGAAAAACGTTGAGAAAAGAATGACAGAAAAAACAGCACCTCGTCCACATCTCATCTTATGGGTGTGATGTTAAGGTAAAAAGCCAACACAATCCAATACCAGCTGCAAGTTTTTTCAGATATAAAAACAAAAAATTCCTTACAATTATAGTAGTAACTAACTAGTGTAGCAAGTTTTTTTTTCTCCTCTGCATTTCCAATGCAGGAACCTGGACCAAATCAGACAAAAGCAGATATAGTTCCAATCCGAATATTGCCCTGCTAAGGAGGTAGGACTTCTGGATGAGCCCTAACCTACAAATGGTGCTTTTTAGTAGGAGGACGGCAAACATTTCTAACTGGATAAATATCCCCGGCATTTTACTTCAGTCATCTCTCTGTTTATACTGTTCTGTAGGTCATTTTTTCAGTTAACTTTAGATTCTAAGAGAGGTACTGTTTGGTGTTAGCAAACAGCCCTTTTTAACCCAGTCATCCATTATGCATGTCATAGTGTTTTACAGAATTTGCATTCAAATACAGTAATAAAATACGCCAACCTTAGTAGAAGTATTTAATTAAAGGAAGTGAAGAGAGAGTGACACTCCCACCAAAGGCTTTTTAAGAGATTTTAACCATTTGTTCTGAGGTAGAGATTACATCATTTACAACTCTAGGATTGTTGATCACTTCCCAATTTGAAGTTTGAATGGAGCAGAGGCTGCAGCAGAAGATTGGTGTGTTATTATAACTTCTCCTGAGTTAGAAGGTATTTTAACTCAGTTTCAGAACTTAACCGCTATGAATCTGTCAGAAACGATTTCTTTAGATTGCCGATTGTATACCTGATTGGAGCTTTCTTTTTTTCTCTTTATCTTTCTGGGAGTCCGAATCGACAAAATTTATTTAAAATGCACTCTAGGTATGCATTTTCACACATTTTCACACAGTCGAAACAAACAGGCTTCAGGAAGTTGAGAATAAAACCTAGTCCAAACGCACCTTTAGTCTCATTTGACTAAAACACACAGTTCCAGGTAAAGTCGCAGCTGCATTAATAAACTAGCACTTATATTGGTAATGATGTTTTTTGTTTTTTTTTCCTGGCATGCCTGCAAAAATAATTGTTTAGGTTGTAGACATATCAAATGTTTGTTATGGAGATTTTGTGACCCAAGGAACTACTCTTTACTGTGGTTCTGTAAAAGTAAGCTGTGGTGAGGTTTTTCTTACCACCCTTACCATATTGCTCACTGTCTGGTAGGAAGGTAAACCAAGGTCCATGTCCTGTGTTATGTCGCAGTTCTAGTTGCCTTAAACTGTTGGCATGGGTATATGGGCAAGTTTAAGTGAGACAAGGTGAGGTTTTCTAACTTATACACACAATGCCTTACTTGCATAGCATGTTCTTTTGTCTTTCCCATTGTTAAGAGTGGCTAAGATGAATGAGCTTCTTTGTGAAGTTATAGTTATAACTTCACAAAGGAGCACTTATATAATTGTAAGTGGGGGCAGGGATTGTAGCAGCAGTGATTCTGTAAAAAACAATAATCTTTCCATCCGTTATCTTCCTGGGTGGTAATCTCAGAATCTCAAATCTCAGAAAGCCCACAACCTCCAATACTCATAACTCATTCTGGGGAATCCAAAGGTGTGGTCGGGCCTGAAAGGGTATGCTGTTCCTCCAGTGAATTCTGGGTCCACCTCAGATTCTCCTCCCAGTAGGACATGTCCAGAAAAGTTTAGAAGGGAGGAAACATCCCAAGGTCCGAAATACATCAACAATATTTCCTAACATAACTTGTCTTACAAATATTTCTTAACATGGATTTTTTTTCCCTCTACTGAATAAATTTAATCATATTTTAGGTTAGAGTTTTAATTTTTTTCATCATGAGACTTTGCTAGTGAAATAAAATAATAATTAAACAAATATTGTTGCAATAAACATATAAAGAATAATATCAACATTTAAAAATATTTTGTTTCTTACCTTTATGGCTATTATAATAAACAGTGGTTACCTCTCATTAAATTTATGGCATTTCTATAAAACATTAGCCTCAAAGCAAATGAAAAAAACCAACATTTGCAGTTAACTAAAAGCAGCATTGAGTAAAGAACCAACAGCGGTACAGCTGTCAAAATGAAAATTAAATCCAGAGGTACCTCATTTTTCAAAAGTAAATATTATATAACATGCTCTATGTGCTTTTTCACTAAATCTAATGCATCTATTAATTAAATTCAACTACATTACAGAGCGATGCACCCACATGTTCCGGCAATAACACATGTAACTGACTGAAATGGAAATAACAGAACAGCAGGAACAAATGTTAATGGCTGAAACAACGTTTGACCTACCGATGTACTGGTTCCACTCTGGATCCAGGTCAGCTTGGTTTGCCAGGCAGCCCTTCATCACATTTAAGCAGTAATTCTTGCAGGGCTTTACTCCTGGCATACCACGACAAAAGGAACAGTACAGCATTTTTGTTAGCCCTCGTATACAGGCTGGGGTGCTGTTTACCTGCAAGGACACAGAGTTCAAAAGCTGTCATTAAAGTCTGGATACACAGTGAGACTGATTATGAGAACAAATTCACATTCAAATTCATAGGGGTGTACACACTTTTGTTGCCAGCAGTTTAGACATCAATGGCTGTGTGTTGAGTTACTTTGAGGGGACAGCACATTTACACTGTTATACAAGCTGTACACTGACATCTTTACATTGTATCAAAGTGTCATATCTTCAGTGTTGTCCCATGAAAAGATGTAATAAAATATTTACAAAAATGTAAGGGATGCACTCAGTTTTGTGAAATACTGTACCTCCTAGTCCTTATCATATCTCTATTTAGCAAAAGTTGGTGATACAAACAGGCAGGGTGGGTAGGTAGGTATCGGGTCCTGCTGTAAAATGAGCATCTCCATAATAAATGTTCTCATCAGAGGGAAGCAAGAAGTGCTCTTAAATTTGCTGCCAGAGAGCTGCACTGACTTTGGACTTGATAAAACACAGTGGACCAACATGTCCAGATGGCATGGCTCCCCAAATCATCACATTTGCTCTTAAGCAACTTCGATTATATGTATCTCAGACTCTGGGACAGCTATTTCTAAATGTAATGCAAAATTTACTTTTATTTAAACAAAGGGCTTTGGATCATTTAGAAACCATCCTGTCCTTTCTCTTAGCCCAGGCAGGACACTTCTGACATTGGCCTTAACACAATGACAGTAACAGTTGTAGCCGATGATACCTCTGTGTGTGGTGGCTCTTGAAGCATCAACTCCAGCTACAGTCCACAGTTTGTGAATATACCCCAAACCCTTGAATGGGCTTTTCTTCTCGATGTTTTGAAGATGTTATCCCTGTCGCATGCATTCACTTTTCTACCACATTTTGACATTCACTTAAATTGCCAAAATATGTGAATGCAAAGGGGATAGCTGTTTTTAAGATTTTTTGGCACAAACGGCCATTATTCATTAGTAGCTGGACAAGAAGTAGGGCAGAGAGAGAAGGAGCAGACATGCAGTAAATGGTCTGGACCCTAGAATCGAACCCAGGGAAGTGTGTCAAGCACTGAAGCCTCAGCATGTGCATGCTCTACCACTGAATCACATCATGCACTATAAAAATATTTTTTGTTGGCCTTAAGCAGTATTCTTTTCAGAATGACGGGCCTTCATTTGCTGTCAGCATAATCATCAATATAACATATATTTCATTTCCAATTGAATCACTGAAGTAAAGTATACATTCTAATTAATGTAGAAGGACCTGTATGTACTTGAACGTTTGCTTGTAGAACGTTTGCTTGTAGTTTATGAAATGATTTCCCTGGCAGACTGATAACCATGGCAACAATGTCTGGATTTATGCACATTTTTCTGTCTTTTTAGAGGGCTAGAAGAAAGCAAACACTTATAGCACACTGAGTGAGTGGTTCTTCCAATCAGCTGATTCTAATCAAGCTGTTTTCTGAAAAAGAAATGCTTTAAAATAATGTTTGAGAGTGTTACAGACTGTTAAGCAGTAAATTGCCTTCAAAATTACACTTTAGACGGTTTTAGTGTTTAATATAAAATAATGTGAGTTGGCTACAGATTGGGGGAAGATTGAAAGTGAGCATTTTCTTATCATGTTAAATAGCTATGTCTAATTGAGAAAGTCTAGCAAAAACAAAAAAGGATTCACTGCAAATGTGATCAAAGTACTTACAAGCCAAATAATAAGACAATTTAAAAATAAGCTTTACTAGAAGGTTTGTAACATTGCTGTTTTGTAGACTGTATATCAATATAGAGATATCTGAAATGGCCAAAACACAAACACTATATCAGCTGAAATTACGGTATATAAAAGATAATACTGGTAAGTTTTTTATTTTGATGTCAATACTCAAAGGCCCAAATGCTTGCGGTGCTGTTCAAATGATATCCAGTGTGCTTGCAGCTATTATCTCTGTTCTGTGAAGCAACAACCAGCTTTTTATTCAGCATTTCTGAGTGTGAAAACTTGCCACTCAAGATTACAAGCCGCTATGCTCCTGCTTTTGTGTTGTTCCTTTAAAGTTTCAAAAGGAACAGATGTATATTAAGAGTCTTTCATGTTTCTTGAGGAAGAGATGCATAACCAACTAATGACATTAATTTGGCTTTTGTTGTTTTCCACAGGAATTTACTTGTTGCAGTTTGTTTTGGTCAAATTCCTGTGTCACATGAATGCTTAGATGATGATAAAGAGGGTTTTGTTTAACATTATGCTTTTTATGTTAAGGCTGTGTGACTTTGCCTTCTTGAGAAGCGTGGGCAGAAGAAACACGAAAACATTTGCTGCTAAGAATTTAACATCATTAAAAGGTTAAATGGCCCGGCACAAATAAAACTCAAAGACGGCTGCTGGGGAACTAACAAATCTACAAACTAACAAAGAAAAAAACATGCAATTTCAATATTATTGTTGATACTATATGCATGATTGGCATGCACAGCCCGAATTCAGGGCTCTAGTCAAAACGAGTATTCAATCTACACTCCTCACATCTACTCAAAAGTTCTGTGGATGTAAGTATTTTTCAATTTAAGCTTGTGCAAAAAAAAAAGTACAAAAACATAAACAGAAAAGTAACAACTTTAAATACAGGAGTATAGCTCCTGAATACTGCATTTATAAAAAATAATGGATAAAATAATGTAAAAATTCTGAAAGTAAATCCTTTTCTAAGTTGGACACAGCTGTCTAACTGACCTTATAGGAAAAACATTCTATGACATGGTGAGGTTTTATGCTTGTGCAGGAATTAATAAAAATATCAGATGTTATAATGTGCCTCAAAAACAAGATATGCTCCGTTTCAGTTGGATTTAATCTGTAGAAATTATTTGTTCAATCTTTGCGAGGATGTCTGTATATTTCTGCATTCCTTTTATGATTTCCAGTGATGCAGACACAGCTCTAAAATTATTGGGGTGTATGTGAATGAATCATTGTTTTATTTTAATACAAACATGCTTTTACTATATTTATAAAAAAATTCGAACATTTCATCCAGCAAGTTGAAAGGTATTTTGAATGTTAATCGGAATTGGCTAAGATCAATTTTGGTAGACCAGCATGTCACAAAGTTTGGAGCTCAGAAATGTTCCCCCAAATCTTTGATTGGTCGATCTGTAACAATAAACTGAGACAATTAGTGCAGTCTAACCTAAATAATGACAGAGAGAGAAAGCTGTGAACTAAGATTTTAAAAACAATCAGGATTGATTTTTTGTTTCTCAGTATTGCAGTGTTCACTGTTCAGTATCGTTGTTTTTTTTTATATCAATTTTTGGATATATTCAACCAGATTTAAAAGAAAATAGAATTAAATTAAACTGTAAAATTTTAAATGACAATTCTAAAATGGATTCATCCAGTGATGTAAGAAAAACAAACAAGAAACTGAAAGAAGTCCTTGTTCTTATTAAATAAGTTTTATATGTTATCTGTAAAAAAATAATTTTGAATTATTAAATTATCATTTTAAAGCTGTTCACAACTGAAGAACAATTCACACCTCTTACACCTTTTCACATTTTATTATGTTTTCTCTTCAGTGTATTTTACATAAAAACTACAAAAACACAAAGTAGCACTTAACTGTGAAGTGGATAGAAACTGATTACTGCTTTTCATAATTCTTTAGAAAGTTTGGAGTGCATTTGTGTCCTGCCCCCATACAGAACTACAATAGGATGGTATAGATCAAAGCAATTCCATGCTTATGAATGTCCTAGTCAAAGTCCAGACCTAAGTCTGAAAATATACTTGAAAATATATGTTCACAAATGCTCTACCCCAAAAGACATGCAGGTGTTGGTTCTACAAAATATTGACACGGGTGAATTGAAACCAAATGCATGCTTTTCAGATTTCTATATGTTAGATATGGTTATAGCTTAATTTATTTCCCCACCACAATTACTTTCTGACAGTCTTAAACACAGAATCTAAATAAAATATAACTTGTGGCTGTAACAAGGCAAAACGCGAAATAGATACAAGAATTTGAATACTTTTGCAAAGCACTGTGTTTGGGCTGTAGCAGCGTTTTCTTTGCCCTCTACTGAGTTATTTTTCTTCTCACTTCTGCATCAAAAAGAAATAAAAGTTCAACATCACCCTCTTTAATTCAGTGTGCTGTAAATCTCTGGAGCAACAAGGATGGTTGTCCCGTCTTGGCGGCACCGTGAAAACAGTCGCCTCCAGCAGGGTGTCTCTTTTCATTATGCTTTCCCTCAATCTGTCATGATGAGTTTATACACTGCGGATCAAAGGGTTGCAGTCCCAGACACCTGACCTGGATCTCAGGGTCCCACTGAAATGTCAAGAGGTGAAGTTGGGACATGCTGACTTGGAAGAAGTACAGGGTGTAACCCAGTAAACACGTGCTAACAACACATCTTCTGCCACTGCTTCTAAATGAGCCTCACCACTGTTACTGTAGAGGGAAGGGAGGCTGAAGCGAAGGAAATATCTTTTAGGTTCACTGAGTGCACCATGGTGAGGACAGCTTGAAATGAATTCTGGATTTTGTAGAGAAGAGCAGAGTATATGCCTCCTCTTTTCTGTCTGTCTCTTATAATTGAAGGTTACAAAATTTTCACAATCTGATTTATCTGGTTTAACTGTACAGAAGTTCTATTATTATTTATCATAATACTGATAATTTAATTTAACTGGTAAGAGGAGAAAAAAAACAGCATGGCTGGCAGTGTATTAAGTCATTGCCTCTTATAATCCTTAAGAGGGCTTTTAGCAACAGCTTTGTTGTTGCTGAATGTGAATAAATCCAAAGTTTAGCCTTTTGCTTTTCCTATTATATAACTTTGTACATGATCAGAGCTGCAACATTCCCAAGGCTGCAGCACCAACACTATATTGCATCAAACTGAAACTGACTGCAACAGTATGATTAATGGCTTGTTTATGCCTTGTGAACAAATATTAGGCGAGAGAGCAATAAACTCTGATAGCAGAAATGCTTTTCTCTTCACTTTCATTGTCGGGCATCTCTCCTGAGAAATCCGCATACCCTTCAAACCCGTTTTCTAGACAGTGACAGAACTGGCTGCGGCTGCTTTGAGCCTCTCATTTCCTGAAGATGACTACATAAGGAGCATACATTAGTCAGAAAGAGTGCAGGGATTCATTGAGAAGGAAGTTTTTTAGTGTGCAAGAATTTGTTTAGGATGGAGTTTTAATTTAATTTGAGCTCAGATGATAAATAGATTTCTCCTGACTGAGAAGCCTAATTCAAATTCAGAGTGTTATAAGTGACAGGAAAAGAATATTTCCGTTTTTTTTACAGTCAAGTAAAATTTTAATTCAATTAAACTGTTAAGAAACTTTACCTTTGACACTCTCTGGGCCACTTCCCGGCCTACAGAGAGCCCCTGGACGAATGTGCGTGCAGCAATGAATGCACGAGTAACCTGAGCCTTGAGCTTCCTGGGCACGTCTCCAAATGGCTTGAGCTCATCCGTGTATTTACTGATACACTCCAAATAGTCCTCAGTGATGACATACTGAGAGTTCAGCAGCGTGAACATGCGCTCCAGCAGCCGCGACCAGAAGTCATTAAGCATTTCCTCCAGATTAACGTTCCCTCCTGTGTAGTAGCGCTTGAGCTCGGCAAACAGGTTCTCAAAGACCTCCGCGTTCTGCATGTAAGGTTTGCCGTAGGTCCTCACGAACATCTCATTCAGGGACCTCTCCGTGTTGTCCAGAAGCTCCAGGAAGAATTCTGGGTACCAAAATAAAAATATAATAAAAAAGGTAATGTCAGATTATCCTGTGCAAACATTTACAAACAGAAAAATACAGAAATGCAGACTCGGTGGGATGACAATGAAATTAAGTATTTGCAAAAAAGAGATCTGATCATGTTAATTGTAAAAATATACAGCACCCTTCGCAGTTATTGCAAATCCATGGTAAAAACATTTAAAAGCAAATCGCAGAACTTCTCAGTGTGTATAATCTCAGACTGAGAAATTTGGACGTTTGTTTTACAAAATCCCTGGTGCCACCACTACCATTTCCCTATCAACCCCTATAAAATAAACGTTACTGAACCATTTTTGTAATTCATTCTTGCCTTTTAAAAAATGATCTGAAAGCCCCAAAACATTTAATTATCAATCCATGACTTCTTGTTTTCTTTTTTAATAGTTTTTCTTGTACTTCTTGTTTTCAAAGGGTGTAAGTATGATGTGGCATATTGGCCAATTTATCTAGACCACTCCTCAAAATGGGAAAGATGAGGATCTGTTTCTTTATCTTGCAAAAGGCCCTGGGAACTTTGTTATAATGCATGGCATCGTGGACTACTTGAAACACCAGGATATTTTAAATAAACATGTGATGGACGTTTTTCTTGGGTCATTGAGCTCCCAGCTAAATCTTATAGAAAAGCCATGGTGTGAACTATAGAAAACAGAGTTTATTAGAGGACCATTGACTCTAGGTTATCTAGAGGGGTTGTGCAAACAATGGTCAAAGATCCCTTTCTCTGTATGTTTCAACCTTTTGAATTATTATAGAAGTAAAATAAGCTGCGTCATATTGGCAAAAGGAGGTTGTACAAGGTCCTAACAGCAGAAGTTTATAATTATGGTACACATTATTTCATATAAAAATGTCTATTTCTTCTCATTTTTTCATTTACTACCTCCAACGTGTCTGGAGGGCACAGTAACCTCGGGAAATTGTTAAGCTTGGAAATGGATAAGAGATTTGTTGATCTTTAGGTCCACATTTTACAGTAATATGAGCCCTTTCATACATTTATACAATGTAATAGGTTCAGAATTAACAGTGTTTTGTCTATATCACACCTCTTAACCCCACATAGAGGGTTCTCCTATATAATATTATTTCCAATATATTTCAGGCTGTTATATAAAATCCAAGGAGTTATCTTTAAAGGCCATCTATTACACACTGCATTCTGCTTTATCAACACCACTTATTGTTTGCAGCAAGAAATCACAATCATGATATTTTAAAGCCAATCTCTCTCTCTATCTCTCATGTCTGTCTGTTCTGGATTTAGATAGTTCTCTTAACAAAGACATGTACACAAAATCAGGAAGAGAGAGGCTAAATATGACCCAAGATCAGGATCCTCACAGATAAACTTTGAGGTGGAAACATTATGCTTTGGGTGGGTTTTTTACTAAGGGTACAGGAAGACCTAATTGCATTAGGAGTCTGCAAAATCTTTGACAAGAACCTTTTTCTCTCAGCTTGAACACCGAAGATTTGTCTTAGAGGTTTCTTTGAGAATTATAATTACCCAGGACATACTGCCTTCCCAACATAGTAGTGTCTAAAGAAGAAGCACATTATGCAGTGGCCTAAGCAGCCTCCAGAGCTCAGTTACAGAAACTCTTTGGAAGGAACTGAAGCCTAGAGCTACCAAGTGGCAACCAAGAAACCCAACAGATTCAGAACACGTCTGAAGTGGAGTGGGTCAAAATTCCTCGTAAGATGTGTGCAAACCTGCCGAGCAGCTACGACAAACATCAAACTGCTGAGCACACTAGCAAATGTTTTTTTTGTTTTGTTTACCAAGTCATGTCCTGCCTGTTATTTCATTCCCTCACATGGGAATAACATTTTAACTGTCATGTGGCATGCTATTTGTTAGATTTGGTTGATATTGACTGAACTTAGAGAGGGTCAAGTTATTTGTCTTTGTACATTTCTACAGATGGTACTCCCAAAAGTTTCAGCTTTATTATCTGAGTTCCTCTTCCTGGTGCTTTTATTTAAAGATTCGCATTTTCTCCCAGACTCTCATCTTTACCTCTCCCTCCAAATCTGAATAGAGCATCCACAAATAGATAGAGCTGTTTTCCATATTCATACAACAAAACATCAAAATGACAACATCTGTGTTTCATTTAATATGGGGAGCAGCTTAATGTTTTATAACACTGATACGGTCTGCCTGGCTGTCCCTGTTCTTTGTCCACTTGAAAGCATCATAAAACATTTTATCACAGCTTCCTTCCTTTCTTGAAAAAAGACTTTGGGCAAACTGAGAAGAAAATGAAAAGCAAATGCATTTTTTCTTTACACACACACACACACACACACACACACACACACACACACAGACAATAGCACAGATTTTAACACACTAGCAATAAAACCAGAACATTGGATAGAGTTAGGTTTGATTGGATTAATAAATGAGGGTTAGTGTTCCTGATGCAACTCTAAAATGTTTTTCTCATTCTTGGGGACCCCAAGGCATTCCAAGGTTAGACCGGATATATAGTCCCTGATTACCAGTCTAAATGCCTAACCATGGATGTCCAAGTTGAGGCCCATATGCCAGTAGCAGCCCTCAGAATGGTTTTGTGTGGCCCTTACTACAATTCAACAAACACCAGCACAGGTAGTTGATGCCACTTGACACTTTTAATGTTTTAGGTTGAGGTTTTCACAGAAAAATAAAAAATCCTCTACAAATCAAAATTGTTAGGTACAACACAAAGCATTAGTCTTTTTTTTAACCACACTTTCATTTTAGCTTCAAAGGAAGTAAGACCGCAAACATCCAGTGACATTTATTAAAAAGCAGAAGAAAGAATGACACATATCCTGTTGTTCTTCAGAAAAGACTAAAAATGATTTTTAGACTAAGAAGATAGAAACCAATTGATCAAAAAAAATTAGGATGCTATTTGCCTTTCTATTAATAACGCAAACGTGTGTGAGAGCCTTTTTATGCTTTAAATCTGCATTTACAATTTTTATAAAAAAATAGAAAACATTGTTCATTTTAGTAAAATATTGCGTGTTTGGTTTATTGTTGAGCAGATATGAAAATATAAAAAAGAAAGTCATATCTGCATATAACTTATGCTGGGGAAGAGAGAAATACTTGTACAAGAGACAAAAAGAGAGCAATAAACACCCTAAATATATTGAAAACTACATATGCACTTTCTTTTGTCGCTGTTTTTTTTGCAACTTCAACCTCCTTTCTTCTGGCTTGGCACTGGCTAAAGTTACACAGAAGAGACACGATAGTACTTAGGTTTCATTAGTATTTTTTTCATATTTTGAACTTTTGGCTTAGCTTTATGTCTTGTAGATATTCTAGACAAAGAACATTTTCATTTACGATTAACAGCCAGTGGTAGGTTCATTCATACACGACTCTTGCAGCGTGGATACAGAGGGGTGAACATCTCCTGCTCTGACTGCAGCTGGGAGGGACCACTGCGCACCACATGCCGGTGCTTTAGGACAGGAGCCCACTGTTGCAGCCGCTGCTCCTTAAGAGGATTAAGAACAATATGCGCTGTCAGTTCAGTCTCCAAAGTGTCCAAAAGCAACATAAAAATGGCTAGATTTGTCACCATTTCCTCTTTTTTGAAAGAGTTTCTAGAGTGCTCACTTCATATATGGTAAAAAAAAGTTTATGAATTGGCTGACCAAACAGTCTTCAAATAGTCAATTATGTCAAAAACACTTAGCAACCCAAGAACTACATCCTTTCTCACTTCAAAATGACTCTCAAACATGAAGAGTGTCAAGCTAAAATCACTCACTTTTATATCCAAGGAAAATAGTAATACTGTAGCTTAAACTTATTTCACCTGACAAAAATCACATCCTGATAGCAATTGAATAGCGCCTTATGTGACAGACTTCATCCATCTATCCATCCACTGTCTATACCGGTTGGTTCTTGCAAGGTCTTGGGAATGGGGGCTGGTGCCTATCTCCAGTGGTCTTCAGATGAGAAGCAGGGTACACCCTGAACAAGTCCACCACTCCATCACAGGCTAACATAGAAACACAGAGCAAAGACAACTATGCACGCACACAATCATAGGTGGGGGGCAATTCAAGAGAAACCAGTTAACCTTATAACCCCCTAAACAGTTATGTTTTTGGACTGTAGGAGGAAGCTGAAGTACCCGGAGAGAACCCACGCATACACAAGGAGAACATGCAAACATGAAGAGAGACCCCAGGCTGAGACTCAAACCTAGGACCTTCTTGCTGCAAGGCAACAGTGCTACCAACTACCAAAACTACTGAAAGATGCCAAATTCATATGCAATAACAGAAAACAAAACCAATCTCGCCATTTAGGTTAAGTTAATGTAACGTTTAGTCAAATAGATATTAGTTTAATTGATAACTGAGCTACATTTCTGGAAAAACACAATGGCCACATACTGTAGATGCATGAAGTCATCCCGCAATGTTTGCAGCAAACTTCACCCATTAAGTGCCCTTCAGCCGTGTCAAGCCTGGCTTGGGAGGTGAAGTAGGAAAAGGGATGCTGTTGCCATGTGGGGGCTGTGTTCGTACTGCAGCAGTGGGTGGTGAAAATCAGTAGTTTTATAATATTTTATACATTGTTTTGGATCAGGATATGTAACGCCAAGCCATCATGCATCACTATACTTATTTTGATGTTTAAAAAATAACAAAAAACTTGTCAGCTTGAGCTGTGATGCTACTTTACTCATAATCATCTGCTCCACAAAACATATCAAACTTACCTTACCAATTCTGGCAGTCTATTTAAGCTGTAAGCTTGCTGCATCACACTGCATGCCATGCCTCGCTGTTGCTGCGGCCCACCTGTCTGCTTCTTTTCAGCCCCTTCACCACCACCCCATTCCACTCATGGGCTCCATGGGTAGAGACTTTCTCTTAATTCCCTGGCAAGCCAGGAGACATGTTCAGCAGATGGAGATACTCATCACTACGGGAAATGTCGAGCAACATGGACATGGTGCAACGAGCTCTGAGTGTAGACACCAAACCTAAACTTATTCTATATACTTAAGAATATATATATATATATATATATATATATATATATATATATATATATATATATATATATATATATATATACACACACACACCCAGGTTTGGACAATGAAACTGAAACACCTGGTTTTACACTACAATAATTTATTAGTATGGTGTAGGGCCTCCTTTTTGGGGCCAATACAGCGTCAATTTGTCTTAGGAATAACATATACAAGTCCTGCACAGTGGTCAGAGGGATTTTAAGCCATTCTTCTTGCAGGTTAGTGGCCAGGTCACTACGTGATACAGGTGGAGGAAAACGTTTCCTGACTCGCTCCTCCAAAACACCCCAAAGTGGCTCAATAACATTTAGATCTGGTGACTGTGCAGGCCATGGGAGATGTTCAACTTCACTTTCATTTTCATCAAACCAATCTTTCACCAGTCTTGCTGTGTGTATTGGTGCATTGTCATCCTGATACATGGCACCGCCTTCAGGATACAATGTTTGAACCATTGGATGCACATGGTCCTCAAGAATGGTTTGGTAGTCCTTGGCAGTGACGCGCCCATCTAGCACAAGTATTGGGCCAAGGGAATGCCATGATATGGCAGCTCAAACCATCACTGATCCACCACCATGCTTCACTCTGGGCATGTAACAGTCTGGGTGGTACGCTTCTTTGGGGCTTCTCCACACCGTAACTCTCCTGGATGTGGGGAAAACAGTAAAGGTGGACTCATCAGAGAACAATACATGTTTCACATTGTCCACAGCCCAAGATTTGTGCTCCTTGCACCATTGAAACCGACGTTTGGCATTGGCATGAGTGACCAAAGGTTTGGCTACAGCAGCCCGGCCGTGTATATTGACCCTGTGGAGCTCCCGACGGACAGTTCTGGTGGAAACAGGAGAGTTGAGGTGCACATTTAATTCTGCCGTGATTTTATGTTTTTTGGATACAATCCGGGTTAGCACCCGAACATCCCTTTCAGACAGCTTCCTCTTGCGTCCACAGTTAATCCTGTTGGATGTGGTTCGTCCTTCTTGGTGGTATGCTGACATTACCCTGAATACTGTGGCTCTTGATACATCACAAAGACTTGCTGTCTTGGTCACAGATGCGCCAGCAAGACGTGCACCAACAATTTGTCCTCTTTTGAACTCTGGTATGTCACCCATAATGTTGTGTGCATTTCAATATTTTGAGCAAAACTGTGCTCTTACCCTGCTAATTGAACCTTCACACTCTGCTCTTACTGGTGCAATGTGCAATCAATGAAGACTGGCTACCAGGCTGGTCCAATTTAGCCATGAAACCTCCCACACTAAAATGACAGGTGTTTCAGTTTCATTGTCCAACCTCTTTATATTTCTCTGATGTTCTCTGATGAATAATACAGTTCAGATTTAACCTGTCTAAAGTATTTTAGAGTATGAACTAGAGGTGAAGTTAAAAACAAGTCAAGACTAGAAAATTTCGGAAGAAATTTAGACGGGGCCTGCCTCTTGGTGCGTGCTTCTCGGACCGGAGCTTGCTATTTTTATTAAAATTCATTGTCTAAGCTATTATCAGCTTAACAGTCTTCAAATAGTCACATTTAATTGAAACTGTTACATGTTAGTGTCGCTCTGTTATACTAATTGCCTCATACTGCTTTGTAGTACCTGGCCTGCTGGCTGGTGCCCTGTGAACACCAGTAGGATTGGCTCATCTTTGTGGCCATGGGACGGCCTTTTGAATCTGTGTACTATGTAACTGCCAGGATTTTATCTGAGTCAGCCTCTTGAGTAGACTAATACATTTCCCACAACTACCACCTTTTTCTCAAAGTAAAAGAGGCAGAAGGCAGTTCAACGGAGGTAGGTCACATCTCAACCCCACATGAGAAATGCACATCGCAGCCAATTATTATAATTGTCTAGACAAAAGTGCAATGGATTTAAAGTGGTCATTAGCTCTGAGCAATGCAGGTGAAGAAGAAAGATATAACTCTCCATGATATTTCAGATCACACTGGATTAGTTTTATCAAGAGCACAGCAAGAGAGAGCATGTGTCTTTTATGGATGCACGAAGCTTAAAATAATGTGCTAACTTGAATGAGAAAATTTATTTTTAGTCACTACATGCAAACTTAGAAGGTAAAGATTCTAGCTGTTCCTATATCTGTTTATATGAGAACTGCTTCTGATTTATCACATGCAATTTGTCTGAAATGAAGTTCCTATCTTGTCACAATGAATTATTGTCCATTTTCACATCTCATCAGGTTCAGTAAGTTTTAAATGCGTGCAATTATTCCTCTGGGGAACTGATAAAATTAGCTTACCTTTTGCTATACTTTTGTAGCTTTCATCAGAGGTTCCTTTTGTTTTACATCCAATGTAAAAAAAAAAAAGGAATAAATAGGATGAACTGAGGTATTATTATTATATGCAGATTTTTATTAGTTGTGCCCAGTCGACAAGTTTTTTTAATAGGATCAGTCAGCATTACTGGGGGATGTGCTTTATGAATAATGGCAGCTTCAGTGAAAGGTTCACACTTACAAATAAAAACTCTAAATTTAAAATAAAATCAATAATTTTTAAATAAAACAAATCACTAAATATAAGCAGTTTATTCTTAATGTCCATGAGACATTTATGTAAGCTGTCCCTAATTTGGAGTGATTAGAGTGAATAATTATTGCACGTTATGAATAGTCTGACTGAATCTGAAAGCATGAGAAAACAATACATTGTTAATTCAATTCAGTTTATTTATATAGCACCAATTCACAACACATGTTGTCTCAAGGCACTTCACAAAGGGTTTGGAATGGTGTAGGGTTGTTGGGGAGGTTAGAATAAACTACTGAGTGTTAGAGTTTGGGCATTTTAGAATGGGCTATGTGTAGGGGTACTAAGTTAAATAATAAACTGATAAAGTGTGTCCATGTAGAGCCCACTGGTGGCCATTGTTATACTAAAAACCACAAGGATTGGGACACCTCTCTCTGTCAGACTGATTATAACCACTGGAAAAGAGAAGGGGTCATACAGGTAGCAGAAATGGAGGGTGTGTTTGCACCTCAACCATAACTGAGCCGTTTTAGGCTAAACCTGACTCCCCCTTACTCCATCCAACAGGGAGGGAGGAAGGCAGAGGTAAAAATAATTGGAGAGTGTTTTTTCCTGTGGCATTGTGTGATAGGTGGGTAACTTTAAAATGGGCTAAGTCAATTCAATCGAATCATATAGATTTCAAGTCAGGCACATACATTCCAATTAATAACTAACCATTGAACAGTGCAGTCAGATTCAGTTATTTATTCAAATTGGATAAAATATTTTTCTATCTAAGGAAACCCAGCAGATTGCATCCAGTCAGTGACTTGCAGCATTCCCTCCTCCCGGATGAGCATGTAGAGACAGTGGACAGTCACTGGCGTTGATTTTGCAGCAATCCCTCATACTGAGCATGCATGTAGCGACAGTGGAGAGGAAAAACTCCCTTTTAACAGGAAGAAACCTCCAGCAGAACCAGGCTCAGTGTGAGCGGCCATCTGCCACGACCGACTGGGGGTTTGAGAGAAAGAACAGAGAAGGAAAACAAACACAGAAGCTACCGCATTAATTAGCATTCATGGAGACAATTGTGTTTGAAAATGTAAAAAAAGACAAAAAAATGTGGAAGCCTTTCATAAATCTTAACACATTCACAATTAAGATGTTTGACCAAATTATGGCTTTTGGAAGATGCAAATGTGTTTAATAATCTTGGCATGCCAGGAGCTCATAATATTTCACTGACAAATCTCAGTTTGGCACTGAGTCCTCGCTGTGTACACAAGGCTGTGCACAGGTTTTACAGAGCTTTTCTTTTCATGACAAAAAAGAAAGCCTCTGTTTCTGCGCTTCAATGGAAATCTATTGATGGATGTTTTCTGTGATGGCTAAGATATTGGCAGTCTATTTCTACAATCTTGAAACACAGTATTCCTGTTTTAAATTTTTCAGATATTGAATAAAAATAGTGAGATTTTTATGAATTTGAGGAGAAAGGGAGAGCAGTAGTTACAATGTGAACCAGATTACAAAGGAAATAAACCAAATGAGAAAAATGATAATGTTGGTACTTCATGCTTTTTTATTTCTGATAGGATCTTAATCATCTGTAAATGATTCTGTATTTGCATTAGGTCTTACAAAATAAAAAAGTGATTACACCTAAATTAAAGCCCTAAAACTATTATATTAACAGATACAGAGCCTTGTAAAGGTATTGTTATCCCTTTAACATTTTCACATTTTGTTATTTAACAACCACAAACTGTATTACATTTTATTGGGATTGTATGTGACAGATAAACACACAGTAGCACAGATAACTGTGAAGGGAAAGGAATATGTTTTTATAAATACATATCTGAGAAGCATAGCGTGGATTTGTTTTTAGCCAAGTATAATGTTCGTTTAACCTTACAGTTATGCACTGCCTTGTGTTGCTCTATCACATAAAATCCCCAAAAACTGTATTTACATCTACTATGTGAAAATGTTGAAGTTATATTAATACTTTTTCAAGGCAAAGTATTCTTACCCAGTCAGATATTTCTGACAGCTGTATTGACAGAACCTCCATATCTGAAGCCAGAACTGAATAAACTACAAAAATTATATGCTGTAGAGTAAACAGCTGTTATTACCACCAACGCGCTCAGTGTTCTCTGCAGGACTCCATCCAGTCAAACGAGGAGCCCATCACTCTGCAGGTGACAGTTAAAAGCGCACAAAATAACACATGCAACTTGGTTTTCCACCCTTTTGAGGTTTCATTGCTGCACACGAAATAAGCTATTGTGCCACACTTTAAATTCCACATGGCAATCATAAACTGGGTGATGAACTAGTTAGTCTAAAATGAGTTTTTCTGAGTGCAAGACAGATAGTCCTTTTATTTCTACATTTCCTTTCGTTAATATCTGAGGCAAACCTACCGCCCAGTCACAACATAGTGGCACATAGAAGTACAGGCTTTAAATGCACTACTATAGATGGAAACATCTGTGACTGAGTGAAGACAAATACAAAAGGGCTGAAATAATGTAAAGAAATATCATCATTATTTTTCTTAAATTAGAGTATGTATCAATATAAGTTCAACTGCCTAGTTACTTAATTAGAAAATGTATTTTCACAGGTATGAGCTGGTTTTATTTCCTAATTCATTACCTGCTGCAGACCACTGTAACATTGATCTCATTTTAGAAAATTAAACATTAATTCTAACTGGGAAGTCAATGTAGGCCAGTAACTTAGAAGAAAAACTTTTTTTATATAGCACAACACTCTCTTAAAAAAGATAGTGGTGCCAGTAAATATCACAGTTAAACCTGTTGTTCCCTCTCAGTTTTGCAACAGACTTTGTGTCGTCACGTTTGTCAATGTCATATATACAAACCCAATCAGCTGATTAACATGGTGAATTACAACCTTAAACGGTTTTAATAATAATGGCCAAAAAAACATATTTGTTCTTTTCTTTTTTTAAGTATCTGGTTGCTGAACTCACATTGCTCCTGACTTCTTCCTCCTCACTGGATAAACCACCATATAAATCTTTACTTTATAAACTTAAACTCACACTAGAGACTTTGCTATCATCATTTATACCCTGGATGGCCATTTGGTTATGAAACTTTGCCTTAGTTTGGTGTTACATACATAACATCACCATTCATCAGCAACTTCTGGCTACGTTATCAGCTACCTTGAGCAAGCTTTTTCTTTATTAATTTTGTGCATATTTCTCAATTTCAGGTAAGAAAATATAGCTGCAGTATGTCTGGGGTGAGAAAGTGGACAAGTGGGTAGTTCAAACATTCACACAGCTGCACTGGGCTTTGGATATGTTTCTATGTGGGGATGGCCTTGTAAAACCAAAAAGCATGCTCTGCTATTATAACAAATGGTTGTCAAGTGAGGAATATGTGTGGGCTGCTTAACTGCTATGAACAATTGAAGACTCATCAAAGTCTGCACAAAGAGATTAACATATACACAGACAGTACATTAACTCTGTGTAGGTGGAACTCCAGAGTCAGGTGCTAAATAGATTACAAGGGGCATCAAAATAACCTAAGAGTGGGGTTTTGTTTAGGACTTTATGTGCTCTGGAGCAGTATTGAGGCAAACATGAAAAAATATTATGAAGAAGAACAGAGAGAGAGAATAAATTAATATTGCAAAACTAATATTGCAATGATTCATTTCAAGCTAATTACATGCAGCATTAACAATGAGATTAAATGTTTATCAAGGAAGCATCTCACATATCCTAAACAAAAATGTTGTTCAACAATAGGATTGGTTTAGCTATGATTGCCAAGAGCAATATTTAATTAAGTTAGTTATCTAAATTACCAAGTCAGGGCACCACCTGGTCATCAGGAATAGCCAAATAGCTCTCAGTCTTTGTTAATTATTGTTGTAGGGTGTGTTTGCACTGTCCAGAAATGGAGGGTGCAAACACACCCTCCATTTTTGCTACCTGTATGACCCCTTCTCTTTTCCGATGGTTGTGATCAGTCTCACAGAGAGAGGTATCCCAATCCGTGTGGTTTTTAGTATAACAATGACTATCAGTGGGACCCTTTGTGGGGTGCCTTGAGACGACATTGTTGTAAATAAGCGGCGTTTAACTAAATAATCTGAACTGAAACTATATGTGTAGTTATGCTGCTATAGGCTTAGGCTGCTGGAGGACATAATGGCCAATTCACCCTCTTCGCTACATTCTCACACTACTCTCCAATTTTGCATTATTTGCTGTTATTTCAGCTTTTAACCATGTTCTCTCTATTATCTTCCTAGAAGCTACACCTGGCCTGGCTCTGAGTCTACCTGTGACAACTTTCTGGAGATGGGAATCGTCTGAGCTTCTGCTGGCAACAACTTAATGCTCACCCTCTACCGATGATCCACATAGCCCTGTCTTTTAGTGATTAACCCTTTCTCTCTCCTAGACATGGAAATTGACTGAGCTTTTACTGTAACTAATTATATGTGCTCTCTTTCAGACTCTAACCTTGAAAACTGGCTCAGAGTTTATCTGTTCTTTCTTTCTAGGTGAAACAACTAAAGGAGCTACATCCATTAACATTTACTTTTCCTTCCCATAGAAAGTACTTCTGGATCAGTGCTCCTATGTTCTTTTTGTGTCTCTGCTCTGTTCTCTCAAACCCCGAGTCGGTCGTGGCAGATGGCCGCTCACACTGAGCCTGGTTCTGCTGGAGGTTTCTTCCTGTTAAAAGGGAGTTTTTCCTCTCCGCTGTCGCTACATGCATGCTCAGTATGAGGGATTGCTGCAAAGTCAACGCCAGTGACTGTCAACTGTCTCTATATGCTCATCTGGGAGGAGGGAATGCTGCAAGTCACTGACTGGATGCAATCTGCTGGGTTTCCTTAGATAGAAAAACTTTTTATCCAATTTGAATAAAAAGCTAACTCCGACTGCACTGTTCAACTGTTAGTATTAATTGGAATGTATGTACCTGACTGTTGTGAAGTGCCTTGAGACAACATGTGTTGTGAATTGGCGCTATATAAACTGAATTGAATTGAATTGTATAAATACCTGCTTGGTGAGGTTTCATATTACAGAACAAAGTATAAAGGAGTGAATTTGAGTTCTCAAACAGCATGCATGGCATACATATACAACATGAACACAACTTCTCTCCAAATACAAGAATTTATCGACAGAATATGTTAAAAGTTAAAATACTTCAGTCAAGAAACTCTTTAACTGAGCTAGTAACACTTATATTAACCACTAAGTAAAAAGAATATGGAAAACTGTATTAAACTACAAAAAATAGTATAAATGAACACATGAGAATAAAACTGAAACTAATAACCAATAAAAGGATGCAGAGGTGTCACAGTTCATTGTGAATATGTATGTTAAGGAATCAGGGATTAGTTGGAGGAATTGGGAATGAGGCTAAATTATCATTAAAAGCACAACAGTGACAGGTGTTCAAACAACCAGTCCACAATGCAAAGCAGAAAACAAAACACCATTCTAATAAAATGTTTCAAAAATCATTTGCTGAATTAGAAATCAATAAGTTTTTGGGAAAATCAATTTTTAATGGCAAACCGTTTGGCACCTCAGGAGAAGGATGCAGTGCTTCGCCAACACCGTTTACAGTATGGGTTGGGAGCTGCTGACCTCGCTGAGGGACATTATCGGGTGGTGGAAGGAGTACTTCGAGGATCTCCTCAACATCGCCGACACGCCCTCCCAGGTGGAAGCAGAAGAGGGGACTCTAAGCCGGACTTGTTCATCTCCTGGCTGAGGTGGTTAAAAAACTCAGAGATGGCAAGGCTGCTGGGGTAGATGAGATCCAATGTGGGTTCCTCAAGTCTCTGGATGTTGTGGCTGTCATAATTGACGATCCTCTTCGATGTCGCGTCACGGTTGTCTGGACTGGCAGATCAGGGTGGTGGTCCCCCTTCATAAAAAGGGAGACCGGAGGGTGTGTTCCCATTAAAGGAGGACCACAATCCTCAGCCTATCCGGGAAGGCCTTACCATGGTGTTGGAAAGGAGAGTCCGGAGGAGCAGTGTGGTTTTCATCCTGGCTGGGGAACACTGGACCAGGTCTACACCATTCACATGGAGCTTGAGGGTTCATGGGAGTTTGTCCAACCAGTCCACGTCTGTTTCCCTGTGACGTTAAGTCAGACCTGTCCACAGTGCATGTTGGACTCCGGCAGGGTGCCCCTTTGTCACTAGTCCTGTTCATAGCTTTCATGGATGGGGTCCGGTTTGGGGAGCAGCAGATTTTGTCCCTGCTTTTGTGAACAACGTGGTTCTGCTGGCTCCCTTCAGCCAAGACCTACAGCATGGACAGGTGTGGTTTGCAGACAAGTGTGAAGCTGCGGGGGAGAAAGGGTTTCTGCCTCAAGTGGAGGATTTAAGTATCACGAGGTCATGTTCACGAGTGAGAGGAGAATGGAGCGAGACATTGACATACTGCCGCACCATTACCAAAATAGCTGGAAGATGTGTCTAGGGAGAGGGAACTGAGACTGCTGCCGTGACCCGATCTCAGATAAGTGGGATACAACGAGTACGAGTATGATTCTTAATGTTGAGTTAACTAGCCATCACAGTGACTGACTGACTGGAGTAATGGATAGCCAAGATGGCGGCGAAAAATGGATATGAACTTGTAATTTGGTGGATGGACGACAGGCATGCTGATGTTGCATCCAAGATTAGCGGTTCAGACAACAACAATTTAAAAAAACAGTCGCTCCGCTATTTAGCAACCCCTAACAATGTCCCACATGTACCCCTAAACACCACTACAATACAACCAATACCACTAATACAAATATTAATGTGTGTAAGAACGCTGGCGGATAGAAAAAATGTTGTAAACAACGCGAAACTAATGGTAGCTACCATCTTAGCAATAGCAGAGCTTTAGCATTATGGATAATGGATAATAGGATAATAGAAACACAATTTAGCACAATTTTAAGGACTATGCGGACATGGACATATATTAGGAATGTTAGTGAGAGGAGAGGAAGGGACACGATAAAACGGAATACGTTTATGTTAACCGACTACCAGTGCTCAAACCACTTAGTGAGATAGTCTGAATAACCGATAGCCGCAGCTCCTGCTTGCTACAACCAAACACAGTTTAATCAACAAAACAAAGCAAAGCCCAATGAAATAAAACATAATTAAAGCTGCAAGCAGCCTTGAAGGCCCTCGCACCTGAGCGCAACTTGGCCTGTGCAGCCACCGCAGGAGCCTGGCATTGCCGGCTGCATGTCACCAATGAGGCCGCTGTTCAATTGCAAATGTCACCACTAAGGGGGACTGTGAGCAACATGTCCATCATTAACTCATAATCATGTATACTACATTTGAAGTGGATCCGATGATGTATGAGGGAGATAAAGTACTTGAAATGTCATAGGGGGCACTGTAGATCCAAATTCCAATGTAATCCAATAGAGCTGTTTGGGGTCTGACAAAGATCAACCCTAATCAGTTTGGAGTAAATCGGACATTCCTAAAGGAAGCTGCACTCACTTGTTTGTTTGTGGGTGGGGCTAAAATGCTGTCATCAGTTCACTCTGTCAACATGACCATCATTAACTCATGATCATGTATACTACATTTCAAGTGGATCCGATGATGTATGAGGGAGATATAGCCCTTGAAGTGTTCTAGGGGGCGCTGTTGATCCAAATTCCAATGTATTCCAATAGAGGTGTTTGGGGGCTGACAAAGATCAACCATATTTATTTTGGAGTGAATCGGACCATGCATGTGTAATTTAGACCCAAACGTATGGCTGTAGCGTGACATCAGAATTCGTCACGCCGCCACAGCCACACCCTCAAACTAAACCAGTCAGTTACTTGGGACAGTTTCACATTGATTAGGTGAAGAACATCAAAAATTGACTCTCTAAAGCAAAACATGACATGTCCTGTTCTCAGGGGGCGGGGCTTCGATGATGTCAGCATCTGATCAGTGAATATTGTTCAGGGCCAGAAGTAGATCAATCTCAGAAGGTTTCAGTTCTCTGTGACTTTCTTTGTAAGAGCTATATCAATTTTGTCTTTTAAAGCCAAACGTATGACCATGGTGTGATGTCCAACTTTGCCGCGCCACCACGGCCACGCCCTTATATGAAAAGTCACTGTGCTTCAAACCAAGTTAGACCCACTAGTTATCAGTCACCTGACACAGTTTCAAGTTGATTTAATGTAGACAGCCAGATAGCAACCTTTCCCATTAAAAATAGTAACTTCCTGTTCTCAGGGGGCGTGGCTTTGATAATGTCAGCATATGACCCCATAGGATCGCCGGGAACCCAAAGGTCCTCCTTCATGCCAACTTTGGTGTGATTTGGCGTTTCTTTAAGAAAGTTATTGCATTTTTTCACTTTGCGCGCGAACGCCATTTTCATGCCACGGTCCCGCCCCTAAACATGCGTCTCTTCTTGGAGAATCTTTGACTCAGACTCTTTCTGCAAAAGCTCAGACAGCCAGGTTCAGGTGCTTAGTCTTATTTTTGTCCGGGATACCTTCAACGAATACACAAACAGCAGATCATACTTTACATTGGATCCAAAGCTTTTCTTCAAAGATGAAGTCTTTTATTTGGCCAGCAAGATCAAGATGTTCACGCACATGTGCTCCCCAATGCAGCTTCTGGAGAGCTGCGGGCAAAGAGAAAGAACATTGATGCGTGCTGCGTTTTGTAGCTCTATTCCAGCTATGAAACTCCTCCCTCCTGGAAGTTGTCATGAAAATGGGGTTATACTGTGCCTTCTGGGATTCAGAGTTTTTACCAGTGTCTTTTGTTCTCTCTGTGTAGTTAAGACCTTGTTTCATCCCATGGCTGGGCCCAACAACATTGCTGTCAATGCAGACAGACAGTGTATGGAATAAACCCTGCATAGGACATCTTTTTTGACTACTGTGACTAAAATATGGAGAGTGGCAACAAATCTCGAGGGGAAAAAAAATAGCCTCGGGTCATGCATTCGAGTCCCGCTGCTGTAAAGCAGGCCACCCAATCCCCACCCCCACCCTTTTCACCCATCAATAAGGGAAATGGGTGGTTTTCAGCAGATATGTACTGTCCTGTTCAGTGAATTATTAAAATAACATTTATTTATGCATGCTTTCACATGTGCTTGAGAATCGTATTATAATGGTAAAAATAAAAAGAAAGGATAGGCTGTATTTCAATGATTTGTATCAAACTGTACAAATATAGACAATGCAATTAATTTAATGTTTCTGATGGGTTTAGGTACTTGAAAAACCCTAAATGTTTTATGCTATATATACATGGAAATATTATAATCTACCTATTTCCCCACAAATTTTATCTACAGATGATTAGTTTGTAATCTGATGTTGCAAAATATCTTATTTCTCTGCAAAGCATCCAATTCCCACTGCTGCAGCAAACTGTAATCAATTGTAATGGCCCCAGATAATTACTCTTTATTTTAGAGGTTGACAGTAGGTGATGATTATAGAAACCTTTGTTAATTCTACATTACAAAACATGGGGCATTTTCAGTTAGATTTGATTACATTTATCAATAATGGAGAACACTAAAGACTAAAAAATAACTGCTATTTAATAAGACTACTGGTGCAACAATTATTCTAACTCCTGCAGTTCATCCTTTGAACATAGAGCAACACTTTTTCTCCTATAACATTTTAAGTTTAGAGTTCACACCACTGCTTTCTGCTATGCTTTCTCCACTGGTTCTCTGTTTGCTTGCCTCCTTTTACTCCTAACTTTTAAAAGTACAGAAAAGTTTGGTTGAATTACTTTAAGTCTGAGGATTTTTTCTGAGGATTTTTTTCAAGAATCTATTTAAATCACTTTTAAGTGAAGGATTAGACAATGTTAGGAGCACCTGCACTTTTCATGGCAACATGAGCTAATCAGCACAAGATGCCTCCCCTTTCCACACATGACTACGACAAACTTATCCAGAAAACAGCAGTGATTCATCAACATGAAGTAAATGTGGAGGTAAATGCTGGGTATAGAAATGAAACAACGCTCCAATGTTTTAAAACAGTGATAAGACTGACAGACAGCTAACTAGCACCACCAACTCCAACACAACTAGAACCCTAACTCTCTTGTTACAAAGGCAAGGATAAATCCCTTCATTCAGATCTGGGGGTCAGGAAGAACCCTACACCTAGATTAAACAATTTGGGGAGCGATGTAGAGAAACCTATCTTTAACCCCAGCACCAAGGAGAATACAGCAGCATGATGTGGGGACAACAAATAATAGGAACAAACCTACTGAAAAATATTGATGATCATGGATGAGCATCCAACAGCAAAAAAAAACCTAATCATGAACACAGGAGCACTTGATGTTTTGAAGTAAAAATCTTGAAAAGGGGATTTTATTCATTTACCTAATGAAGTTCAAGGTCTCAATATCAACGTGTTTTTCAGTGAACCTCTACTGACAGTTTATCATGGAAATGAGAGATTCAAGAGACTGCTGATGCTCAACAAATGGCTTAAAAAGCATGTCCTGCAAAATCAGTGAACTTTATCGACAACAGCAACATTTCTGGGAACGCAGACGGATTTTTTAATAATAAATCTGGAGTACATCTCTTCACTTCCAACACCAGTAGCCTCTGCCACATACAGGAGATGAAAAGAAAGTCCAAAACAACTCATAAGACGGTGTCCTGAAGGACAGCTGCAACCTGCTGAGATAAGGATGAACCATTGAAGACAGAGGACCGACCCAAACCTCCTTCCCCCCAGACCCCACCCACTGACATCATAGTCTTAATCTAACAGTGAATTTTACTGATGGGCCTGTCGTTGCCTTAAACATCTTCCACAAGGTTCAGGAGTGTGTTCATTGTTAGATGAAAAAGCCAGAATTGCAGTCTCTGCTCTAATTCATCCCAAAGGTGTTCAAGAAGGTTGAGGTGCAGGCCAGTCAAGTTTCTCCACACCAAACTTTATACACTTGCAGCCATGGAAGTAATTGCAATACTGGAATTCATTGTTTTGGTGTTGTGACCCAATACGTTTGGCAAGAGTGTATATATGTTGTTAATGAACAGTTCGAACTTCGTCTCAAGTCTGACCAAAGAGTATCATTCAATTCCAGGAAAAGTCCCAGTGGAGCAGCGAAGTCCACACATTATTTTGGTTATGGAAGAACTGAAACCAGTTAATTGGCAGCAACATGTCGATTTTTGCTGCAGTTCTCCACAGTTAGCTACTGATTGTTTTTTAAAAATAGCCTTTACTAATATGCTCACTAAACATGATATCAACATAAATCTGAGTCATCATTCAGCCTTGTTTGTTGCAGTTCCAGGTGTATTAATTTTTTTAAATGATTGTTCTGTAGATACAATTACTATATTTTGCTATAACCTGGCACCATGCATTTCCTGTTTTTAGGTCAATATATTGTTTTGCACTGTCCCTGTACAAATAACAATCACCATCATCAATCATCATGTGCAACTCTAGGGATGCTGAAATGTTATTGTAGCCATTTCTTGACAAACAGATTAACACACACATTTGACTGACTTAAATGGCATGCTCACTTGTATTTCCCATTTTAAAGAGTGGCTAAGAGGAATGAGCTTTTATGTTGCACCAAAAACAAAACAGGAACTTGGATTACTTATTTAGTTCCAGAATAACAGTTTATTACTATGCAACTTCTTCCCCCAACTAAATAAATTGTCTCAAATTAAAGGCTGGTTTCTCAAAATTTTCCAGTATGACTTTACGCTGCTCCAATGAAGGATGAATATAATTTTTATACAACTACTAACTGTGCCATCTGTTGAGGGTGATATATAGAAATGTTGCACAGTAATAATCACCAAGATTTAAATACTATGTACTCAATACCATATTATTTTTATTCTCGTGATAGTATTAATAGCCAATATTCTAAGATGAAAGAGAGAATTAAATAAAATAAAAAACATTTAATACTTAAATGTTTTCATTGAAATAAGAAGACTACATGTTCAAGTCATTTTGAAAAAAATAATAAGAAATCATAGAGCTGAGAGGTGGCTACAGCTGACAAATTTCACTCCCACCATGCTTTATCATTGTCCTTAGTGATAAGTTGCAGCTACCAATACAGTCTAATGGTTGCAGGAGAAATAATATTCCTTAATAAATGCAGCTTGTGAGAGATGAAAAAACAGAAGAACAAGGTTAAAATTTTCACACATTTTTCTAATATGAGATAGAGAGCTTTAGTTAAAAAATCAGTATGTTCCCACCCAAAGAGAGTTAATTAAACATATGGTAATTTCAACAGTGAAATAAGGGTTAAAACAAAAATCACACACAGCACAAAAACTCCAAAAACAGCCTTAATGCAGAGTTTGTCTCTGTGTCTCTGCTGGCGAGAAATAACAGCAGAAAAAAAAACTTCAGTCAACCCATTAGAATTAGGATGAGCAGTTTAAATCATTTGATTTTTGCTTTCTGCATCTTACAGGAGTGTGGTGACTGAGTATTTAAATAATATTACAAAGAAAAGAAATTCAAAGCTATGTACGAGAAAAACATTAGGGAATGACAGACATACCGTCAAATCTTTTATGTCTGGACACAAACGTGCTTCTCAACGTGTGACTTGTTTCATCAAGCAGATTCTCGAAGTCCAGCTTACTTTGCTGACCAAATTTGTCCTCCATTTCTGGGGTACAACAAGTGTTTTCATGAGTGCAAACACGCAGATCTTCTCCTGCAAACAGAAAACAAAAGACACCTTTTTTATATTCAAACCAACTGCTGATAGAATAGCTAAACGTAAGATTAATAAATAAATAAAAAATAACACTTGACAGAGTTCAATTGATAAAACATTTTCAGGTTAACATTAATGTTTTGAGACATTTACTTTTCAGTATGTGTGTATTGTGGTAGTTAAGATTAAAAAGGAGTAGGTACTACTCATTTTTCTTGTGATTTGCAGTATTTAATCTTAAGTAAATTTATTCAAAATAAATCTTTTAGCAGTTTAAAATGAAAACAGTTAAATATCAGAAATAAAAAATCTAATTCAGACCTTCCATAATGAGAAAAGCCGGGCTCTTCTATTTATGGCCCATCAAATGCCTTTACAGCATGAGAGAATTTAATTAAATCTTCTTTAATTCAATGAACATAATTAACAAAGCACCCTCAATATTTAGGGTGAGACACTTGATGTAAATCACAAATGAAAATCTTTGAGGCAGTTTTTCTTGTCTTAGGGAGAAAGTCTGTGTTTGTGATGTCACCATAAAATACAAGCAATTTTATAATTATTTGTTGCAGCAGAACATGATCTGTATGTTTTTTTGAAACAGGAATTTTATTGTTATCTTGAAGTTTTAAAAAAGGATGATCAGTCATGGTGTGAAAGCTAAAGGAGCACCACCTATAACTCCTATATTGGTGTGACATTGTTTTCTTTCAAAGTACTGAAAGACGCATCTTATGTGGGTCTAGATGTGAAGAAATTAGTAAAAGCAGTGAATTGTGTGTTTTATTTAGAAAAACCTTTGCCAGCTCTGGAAATTTTAGATGTTCCAGACAGGTACAAGGTAATCAAAATGAAAATCAAAAGATAATCACACATAAAGAATCTGTAACAAATCTGAGTATAATGCTTTTATTTGGAAAAATGTTTTTTAAGACTAGTGTTGTACTTCATCTGTTTGGTTAGCTACATTGACAACGTGCACCAATGTGAGCTTAAGCTAATAAGAGAGACTGACACAAAATATAGAGTTGTTTTGCAATGTTGGACTTCTGGACGGAGTCTTACTGCAGTAAATGACAACACAATCAAGTTGGTGGTGCTCAAGATGCTAGGGGTAAAAGACAGTGTTGGGGACAATAACATTACAATCCATTTTTCTAATATGATGCAGCCTCACTGTTAAGTATTTATTTATTGAAGTCAAAAGTAATGTAGCTCTGTTTGTAGAGAACAGAATGTTTTGTTCTCCTGTTCTTAAGGATTGCAGTTTGGGATATCGGACTAACGATGCAGTGAAATACAAAAACATGCACAATTCTTTTATTAACAAATGCTTTTCTAAAAAATATTTTTTTTCAAAAGGAGAATATAAAATAAAGCATCGGGCAGCCCTCGCAGCTCAGTGCCGCTCGGCCTGTGTCGCGACTGTGGAAACCTGGCATCGTCACCTTCACATCACTGACGAGTCCGCCGCTCATGTCTGCACGTCACCACTAGGCAGCGCTGTGAGCAAGCTTTCATAAAACCTTCATTCATGTTGAATTCTGCTCCAGCAAGAAGCATTGAAAATGTGGGCGTAATCCGACCTTCATGATGGAAGCTGCGTTCACTTGGTTGTTAGTGGGCGGGGTGACACTGATGTCATCATATGACTGTGCCAACGTGTTCAGCATTTGTCTACGATGATGCATACCAAATCTGAAGTGGATCTGAACATGTATGAGGGAGAAAAAGTGAAGTTTCGGACCATCTTCTTTTTAGTCATAGACTGTGTACAAAAACCTTTGTTTTTGTGTAATAAACTAATATTTGCGCAATGAAAATAGTGAATAGAAAATATGATATGAAAATAAATTCTGATGGTTGTCATCAACGTTAAACCACTGAGCAGATTAAATGTTCTTTTTAAATATTCTCTCATATTGCATGTAACTGTGGTTGTACTCAAACTAATACAACTAAAATTTTATGACCCTTATAATTTCCTTTTCTCCAGCAGCCAGGAATATAATACAGATGATAATGCAAACTCATGCTGTAACAGAATTCATTTTACAACTGTGGTCGGCCACACTTGATGACTTTAGAAATGGCATGTGTTGTCTGGTGCTTTGTGACCACAGTGTACGGCAAAACAAGATTAGCCGATGAAAGTACTATTTTCCGCTACATCTCATGATCATCATTGTGGAGATACTTCTAGGTTAATCATATCAAAAATCACAAGGCAGCATACGGTAGAGATTATTTCACTGCTGAAATGTCTAGCTAACTGAATATTATGACACAAGTTGAGCACAAATGTAAGACAGACTTTCATGATTGAGGGCACACTATTTTTATCAATAATTTCCTTTCCTAAAAAAAGTCTGGAAGTATAAATGCAACTTCCTCAGTTTGAAAAAGTCCTGATATGACTTACTCTATCAACATATTTAACTTTCGTGTTGTTTTTGTTTCTTTCAGAGAATTAAACTGAATTAAACTGAAACTGTATGTATATATATATATATATATATATATATATATATACACAGAAATCCTATTAATATTGAAAATATGAAACATTAATAAAGAAGTCTTTCATAGGTTTTTTAAAGTAATTTTGAAATTTACTTTTTTCTAACTGCTATCGACCGTTACAAAATCATGCCCCAATGTCTCTAGACTTCTTCCTCCACACTGGAGAAATCAACAAACACCTCTTCGAGTGGGAGACCTTGTTATCATAACTTTTGTCTTAGATGGTCATTGTATTTTGTGCTAATTCCTAAGTTCGGTGATGTTCGGACATGTTCCTCTCTTCCACTGGCTCAATTTAGACCGGCTCCAATCCACTCAGCCCGCTTTACAAGCGTTTCCATTACCATTATTTCCATACTGGTACCTACTTTTTGGGTCCCTGCTCCTGAGCAGGTACGGCCGGGGCTGAGTAGTGACAACATGTGAAGTGAACAGACTGCTGTTCGCTGATTGGCCCTGGGACCAGAAGAAATGAGAACGTTTTCAAAGATGTAGTGCAGGGAAAAGTTAATAAAACTCAAGAGCAACTACAACAATATTGTGGACCACAATGGCCAGAGCAGGTCAAATCAAAATATAATTTCACAATTTACAAATCATAAACCATGCCTGAAGGCTGAAAGAAAACACATAGGAGACAAACATAAGAGATGGCCTAGACACAAACATCTTCCGCAAAACACACAAAACAATACCACCATGAAACAGCGTGTTTGGTTCTGAATTTTATTAACGTCATTAAGTGAACCGCTAACTTTCCTGTGGCCAAAAGTCCACGGTTTTGTGCTTTAAAGTACTTGTCATCATTACTGCCATGGCTGATACAAAAGCCCAAAATTTTAACTTTTTCAGGCAAACTTTGGAGTTTTACCAGCCCTGACAGTGACGTCTCTTCTCTCCTGCCACACCCCTCACATCAGAACCCCTGAGCCTTATTTTAGTTCTGGCTGGGCTGTGGTCTAGACAATTATAACAGTGGATAATTTTATACAAGAAAAAAACAAATCCACGTCATTCTTGCAGAGACAATACAAACATTATTAGTATTTTGTTTTTATTTTCAAATTGTTTTTTTTTATCGTTTCACGCAGATTACTTTAATGAGGCAATATCACACAGAAACGTCAATACTGGCACAGCACACCAGCTGACGGCTGGAGGCGGGGCTTCAGCGGGACAATGGAAACAAAACCGGTACCGAGCCGAGTAGAGAGAGACCGAGTGGAGTGGAGCCGTGCTGCCTAAATAGCCAGTGGAAAGGGCCAGTGGTCACTCTTTACCAAGGTTCGGCTGCCTTGTACTCACTATTTCACATATACTCTATTTCGATTTCAGTCATGTAAAATGGTAAATGGACTGAACTTATATAGTGCCTTTCCAGTCATACTGACCACTCAAAGCGCTTTACCACATTCACCCAGACGCACTCACTAACATGCACACATTCATACACCGATTGGTAGGCCATTTGAGGTTAAGTGCCTTGCCCAGGGCACATCAACATGTGGCAGGAGAAGGCTGGAATCAAACCCTCAACCTTTGGATTGCAAGACATGTCTACTCTTCTCACTGAGCTACAGTCACCATGTCAAGTAAATATAAAGTAAGCTACCAGCCTGAACAAAACTGAAACTGAAAAGCATAAGTTGTAAAATGATGAAATATGCAATTTACTCATTCAACGAGGGGGGTGAAATTTGTGAAACAATGTATGCCCTTGTAAAAAAAAACATTTAAAAGAGTTAAGAAGCTTGCCTATGGTGGCAATTATAAAAGAGACTAAAAATAAAAACAAAGTTTTTTCTTAGGGACTAATAGTTGATTCACATGATCAGGGAGAAATAAACTGAACGGAACTAATAAGGTTCTAAAAACCTTTTTAATGTGTAAACTCTTGACAGACTTACTGCAGTTCTATTGTCAAACAATAAAAAACACCATTGACAAAATTATACTGCAGCACAGAAGCATGCGAATAAATCATATTTTACCGTTACAATCATTAAAAACCCAATGTGTCCACCTTCATTGGAAAACAGCTTTTTAATCATGGCAGCTCTGCATATATACTCACGTTGTACATACGTTGCTGAATCTGTATGACTCAATAAATGTTATCAATAAACTGAATGAGCAAGTGAATAGGCCCACAATATCTAATTATTTTTTAGCTTATATTCAGGCAAGTATTAAGATTTTTAAGGTTTATTTTATCTCTGGTAAAATCTACTAAAAAAGAAGGTATATTAAAGATTCCAAGATGAGGAAAAGACTCCATATTTTACAACTTCACCCTAATGTAGCTGTAGGGTCCAAATGTACGGGTGTCAGATCCTCAGAGGTTAGGCCAATGCAAAGCAACATGTAACCAAAAACACTTAATACAACTCATAAGGTACAGAATCAAGATCAGAAAAGAAACTCCTGCATCAAGATTAAATGTAACTGACACTGGATAAGGCTCACATAGGGTTCAGTAGAGGTTCACTGCTGACTCATGAGAGGTTAAAGAAGGAAATCAGTACCGACAGCTGTTCTTAAAGATGACCTAGTTGGACTATTTCAGCTGAAAAGGGGACAGCAAATCATCTTAAATGCAAGCCTTGGTTTTCTGAGAATTAGTTTTTAAAGCATATGAAGAAGAGTGAAGCTTTCTATAACCTTTAGGCAGTTTCTTCTTTGTTAAGCAGCTCTGCTTAATAATTGTGAATACTCAAACAGCATGAATGACAGAAAAACACTGAAGCCATGTTTTCTTTGTGAAATGTAAATTTGTTTTAGTTCTAATAAGATTTAAATTGACTCAGAGTATTGTGTTTATTCTATGAAATTATTCCTGGGAAATGTCATTTGTACTAAATGGCTGTTGTACAGGGAATATATGATGTAAAAGTAGACTTACGGTTACTGTTTTATCAATTTAACATGAGTGATCATATTTTCACACAAAGCAACCAATTTAGTTTTTGCCTAAGGTTTTCAAGGCTTTCATAAGTTTGGATCAAACACAGAGAGGGATATTTGACCATTCTTCTTTGCAAAATCTCTCTACATCTTCCAAAGCTAGGTCTTCTCTTATGTTCTCTTCTAACCTTAAAGTAGCATCACAATGCTCCTCCCCGACCTGTTGCTATGCACTGTCACTCAACTAAGAAGCAGAGGGACAATAAGATATATTATTCTACACAATAAGCTTCTGATTTGTTTATTCTACATTTTTGCATTATGATCAAGTTAATAAACAAATGATGTTCTGTTGAAAAGCAGTTTGATCACGTTATTAAGTTTTGCTGGCACCAAGATGTTTGTACTCAAAATTATCATACTGTGAGTCCGGTCCATGTGTAACATCCAGCCTGTGCAACAGGCCGAAAAAGCAAGTGAAAATGTTTCTGAACATATACAATATTGCTTTAACTTTTACACTTATTGTTATAACTTTTAACAGTTGATGCTAAAAAGGATCAAGGAGAGATCTTACCTGCACGCCCTTTCTGTTGAGTGGAGTCTTTTCATGGGCATGTCAGGAAGAGTTAGAAAAAATCTGCCTCGACACAACAACCCTACAGTGTTCTCCAGCACTCTCAACAGAGCAAAACATTACTTAAAAATAAGCCTGTTCTACGTCAGCATATGGGAAGAAGCTTTCAAGGGACTTCAGCAGTCAGCAAAGTGCCCTGACCTTCCAGACAAGGTTAAAAAAGCAGTATAGCCTCAAAGATAATCTGTCTACTGAAGCACAGTACACACACAGGTAACAGGCTGTATGGTACATAGAGCAAACTGAATAAATGTACTTGCATTTATATCATCTACCGTTATAAGTACATTTTCTTTATCCAAAAAGTAAAGGTATGCTAGTATGTTTCCAAGTTCCAATTTTCAGCCGCATAAAACGGTTTAAGTTATACAGTTAATTGGCTCCAGCACTGCAAAAGCCTAAAGCAGCTTTTACAAAGGATTCAAGTAATGCACTCAGTTTCCAATGTCTTCATATCTACTTGTGGTACTACAGAATAGAACAGCTTTTACTGAGTTAAAAGCAGCAACAAGTTGAGAATGCCATCTTTGCCATTTTTATTAAAGTTAATATAAATTCAAAATAAAAAAATAAGTAAAAATTTTGCCATAACTATGTTTCCACACTCCGATGCATAATATATTTGATTCTTCTCACCCCACAAATGTACCGTGATTTGTTTACAGAGTTCACTATGAGCAAGTTGTCAAATTGCATAACATACATTAGTACCCATGACAATAAGGACCTTATTAAGTCTAAAGTGGGCAAGGGGGAGATAACTAAATAGGTGGATCCCTCAGACAAGAATCAAGTGTCTAAACCAAACGCAAACTCAATCTCTTTGCTGCTGACTGTTTCTTCCTACTCCTACCCAGTGAAACCAATACCAGACCTTTCATCTTCAAATTGATAGATTCATCCTTCAATCATGTCTGCAACTGGAGAGACTAACTCCAGCCAGAGCATTTGTTGCCAATTTCCAGTCAACCATTCTGTAAATTTCTGACCTGCTGATATAAATTTTCTCAGATTCTGATTCCTCATTCAATAAATTTGAATATTATTAAAAAGTTAGTTTGTATCAGTAATTCAATTCACGAAGTGAAGCACATTATAGAAATTACACACAGACTGATGTTTTCAAGCCTTTATTTCTGTTAATTATGATTTTCTGCTTACAGTTAATGAAAACACGACATTTAAGATTAAAATATTACATCAGACAAATAAAAAATATTTTTAATACAGAAATGTGGGTTTAATGAAAAATAGATTTGATACTTGCTTAACTGTTATTTTCAAAAGGGACTTTTAATCTGACAAAAGAGCCTCATTGGAATGCATATTCTAATTGATTAAATATGTCTATAAGCAGGACTAAAATATATTTTTTGCTTTCGGGATAAACTGAAAATGAAACTGTCTTAGAAATAAAATGTTCATTGTATAATATTGTAAGGATTTTCGCAAAAACAAGGTACAAAGATACAAAGCTGTCTCACTCTCCATCTCTAAAAATCTACATATACTGTGAAAACCCCCCAAAAAAGAATTACCACTCTAGCAAGACATTTTTATTTTACTTTTATTACACTACAAAATATCATAGCAAGATAGAAATGGATTTTCTTTTCTACCACATTGTCTCTAAATAAATGGCGTCGCTGTCCAACTTAATATTTGAGAGGAAAATGCTCTGCTTTGCTGTTACGTGTTAGATGGTTAAATCCTTCCTTCACTTCCTGTAATTATATACATATAACATGTCTTGATATGATGAAGAATTAACGGTTAATTTCACTGGAACAAAAGGGCCAGGCCAGTTCCTGAAAAACAACCTAACACAACACTTCTCTCCTTACACAAAACTTTACACTTGACACATTGCAGTCAGGCAAGTGTTATTTCCTGGGAAACTGACAAACCCAGACCTGTCCATTGGATCATCAGACAGACAGGCATTATTCGTCTCTCAGGAGAACACATTTCCATTGCTCTGGAGTCGGTGTACTTTATACAATGCATCCAACACTTTGCACTTGGTGATATTCCATCAAGCTTTTCTATACACTGCACTTGAGCTAATCTGAAGGTCAAATTAAGTTTAGTGATCTGTAACCATCGACTCTAAAGAGAAGTTGCTAGATGCTCTTCAGCATCTGCTGGCCATGCTCTGTAATTTACGAGTCCTACTACTTCATAGTTGTATGTCTGTCACTCCTAATCGTTTCCACTTTGTTATAATAACACTAATAATTGACAGTGGAATATTTAGTACTGAGGAAATTTGAGAACTGAATTTATTCCACAGGTGGCATCCTATCTCGAAACCACGTCGGAATTTACTGAGCTCCTGACAGTGACCCATTCTTTCTCAAATGTTTGTAAACACAGCGTGCATGGCTATGTGCTGGATTTTATACACCTGTGAAATTGAATGGAACTCCAAAATTCAATGGTTTAGATGGTAAGTGATTTCTTTTGCCAATACAATGAATATCCCTGCTGTTAATATTGCCACCCAGGATAGAGGCATCCGTAAATATTTATAGAAAACAATTTAAACTAAAGGGACGGTTTGGATTTTTGTAAGGTACTTACTTGGGTGGTAACAACCAAACTACTTCAACTTATACAAAGAAATAAAAACACATCGTTCCATAATATATATAAAATAAGGCGGGAGGATATAGAAAATTAGTACTTAATACATAAAGAAAAAAAAAAGAGAAACAAGTGAGCACAATTAGAACCATAATCCAGAAGTGAAAAGAACATATTTTCACTAAACAAATCAGCCAAAACCAGGTGCTCTTTACAAAATCAGAAAAGTCACCCAAGATTCAAGGATCACTCACAGGGACCTTCAGAAAGACCTGGAATTAGCAGGTACAGTTTTATCCATGAAAACATTAAGTAGTCCACTCAACCACCATAGCCTCCACTGCAGTTGAAAAAGCATGTTGCAGCTTGTTTAATGTATGCTGCAGAACATTCTGACAAGTCACTGAAACCCTGGGAGAGTGCAGTCCAGACAGATTATACCATTTAGAGAACCAGTATTTAAGGCAATCTAATTTAACAACATATGCAGTTAACTCAAAGATCCACTAAAAGAAACATCAGCGCAGAAATCAGAACAAATCAGTTTTTAACAGCAGAGCATTTAACTTATGGACCAAATTTCACCCTTCGTAGAAGACAGCAATTACAAACTTCATTCTCATTTTGTTATAGTATCATCAGCCAAGCTGTAGCTTTCATAAAACCCAAGTGTTTTTAATGGAGACGAGCTGAAATCTCTCTCTTCCAGCATGACTTCCTGTTAAAAGACTCATTTGTTTACCATTTCTTACTTATCATCACTCCTTGATCTTAAACTTTTTTTCCTTTACAAACAAATCGTTCATCTATTAATTCAACATGTCTGACACATAAAATCTGGGAACTCTTGCTGGTCTGTTAACATTTTTAACTGTGTTTTATACTTTCTCACAATTGTGTTTCATAGACACATTGATTTAAACAATGTTTAATCTCTGATTAAAATATTTCCAATGAGAGTTGCTTCAAATTGCTAAAACTACAATAAGCCAGGGGAGTAGGGGAGTCATTCTTGGCTAGCTGTTATCCTTCCATCCATCTGAGGTTTTTTTTAATGTTCTACAAACTCACTGCAATAGGTCACCTTTCTCATAAAAGGTAGGAGGACTGGTACTAATAGCTTTACTGAACTTCACTTAAAAAAAAAAATTATCTTGTTTAGGCTTTTATCGTTTATTTTATTTTTTTTAAGATGACTTAAATGCCTAGAAATGTTTAAATAATAACTTCCTGTTTCCCTGGTGTTGTAACACAATGTGACAAAAAGGCCTGTTTCTCTTAGCCACTATTCAAAATGGGAAAGACAAGATAACAAGTGAGAAAATAGCTGCATGGAATTAGCTACAAATTGCTTCAAATTGCCCATATTTACAGTGAGAGCATAATTTTTAAAAAACACTATGTAAAACTACTATGGAACTGTTATAAACTAGGCTGGACAATGTCCAAAGTTTATTTTTCCACTACACACAGAGAAGAGGATGGAAAAAAAAATATTCACAGCATACCTATACAGAATAACACCAACATTTTCTGTGTCATATGTTATATCAGAGATACCAATAAATATTGAGGATGCTATACGTACACTTGACCTTTCTTTAAAAAGAAAATAATACCAGAACTCACTGAGGTTGAACAGGGGAAGCCTGGTATAACTATTTCTCTGGCATAGATTGTTTTTGCTGAGTTAGAGATCAGTAGTGGGATGTCCATAAATCTGCCAAACATTATTAGTCAGAAACAGTTCAACTTGCCTAATTTTAGAATATTTTATCCTTCTGCCCTTACACCCTTCTGTGTCTTACGTAAAAAAATATTTCTTTCAACTATCCTGCAAACAGCTACAGAAAATATTTTGACTTTATAATTTTATTATAAGAGTAGATGATGTTTTTATCCTACCAATGATGAAGTTATACATGGCTTCAAACTTTAATATAGGTTTCTTTAATTCACGTCTCTTCCTTAAAGGAGGAAAAAATGTACAAAATATTACAATCCAAGGTGGCTGGAAGGGGTTTTTGAACACTATCATCAAAACAAAATGTTTTCCCAGAAAAAATGTCTATATTTCTTAGCAAAGCCAAGTATAGTAGCTGAGGGGGAGTTCCAACTAATGGTCTCATCTCAAAGCTGGCCTTTGGCAAGACATTCAATATCAAAAGGACAGTAAAGCTAAAACAAAAGACGCAACATTCATTGTCTATTTGTCCATGGCTAACAGAGCAGAGCAATGCTTCCCTTTGCACTGTTCATTGTATTTAACATTCATAAGGAGAAGCAGATCCTACTTTTATTAACATATTAATACCAAAACAGCAGTAGATTTAATGCATACTAATGTTGCACCAGTTATTCTACAACACAGCAAAGCTATATGAAAAATGTATTTATTTTACTTTTAATGAAACAGGGGTATTCATGCTCTCATGCATTCATTAAAATCCATACAAGCTGTCATAAATAGCTGTAATTACATTATGTCACTTTTATATCTCAGAGTGCAACTGATATCAGCCAGCTTATTACCAATGCTAAGGAAACCATACAAATAAGTTTTAATACACTTTTTCCTACTAAAAATGGCTTTCTTTCAGTAATGCTTTGAAATGGATCTCGTTGTCTTGTTAAGTGTTTCAAGTTACATAAAATAATTTAAGTGGATTGAATTACCTGGAATTTACCAGATATTCAAAAATGCATAAGGGCCAGCTTCCCCGTGACCCTGAATAAGCAGGTATGGATGGATGGATCCACATATTTATATATATTTATGTGTATTGAGGTAAGTTACAAACAGAGCAAATTGGTTGGCACAACCATAGACCAAAGCTGTTTATGTAATGCAGATTGTACACAAAATAATTCCACCAGCTTAAAGCTTGAGAAGAAAAAGGGCGATAGTGACCTGTTCTGGTGCAAGGTTGGCTAAAGATGAGTCATAGAAGGTAGGATGATCTTCTCATGTAGTGAGGTCTTCCTAAAATATTTGCAAATAATTTATCTAATCAGTAGTCAACATTGTGTTTAAAGTCAAACCACTTTTTTAAATACAGAATCGCTATGACCAAGGAACATTTTAAAAGATGCGTACCACCCAGAGGTTATTAAACAGAAAAAGATCTGTGTTTTGTGCAAATTAGGCGCACTATGAGATGTAGTGTTTGTCTGATAGTACCAGGATGTGGGCGTGCTAGAGGGTTCAAGAGTTGGGGTCACATGAGTACACAGTGAGAACTCTGTGATAGAACCTACAGAAGGATTGTTTTTTTCCATTTATAAAGTCAAATTGAAGGAATATAGTTTTACATGTTTCTTTTTCACCACATAAGTACACGTTAGTACAGTGTATTTGTATAGACCACTAACTTATATTATAATTTGGGACATTATTAACTTTAACATTTTCAACTGTTTGTTATCTCTGAAAGAATCCGTTTTCTCTATGTCTTGGATCACTTTTGTTTGTGCTGTGCTTGTGACAGGAGAGAGAAAAACCGTGACAATAATGCAAAAACAGAAGCAAACTACCCCCATCTGCTGAACGTCAGAGCCATGTTTACTTCTGCATGTATTTATTGCAATCTGCTTTGTGAATCCTGTGCAGAAAAAAATAATAATCAAATAGTACAGGGGTTAGACAATGAAACTGAAACACCTGTCATTTTAGTGTGGGAGGTTTCATGGCTAAATCGGACCAGCCTGGTAGCCAGTCTTCATTGATTGCACATTGCACCAGTAAGAGCAGAGTGTGAAGGTTCAATTAGCAGGGTAAGAGCACAGTTTTGCTCAAAATATTGAAATGCACACAACATTATGGGTGACATACCAGAGTTCAAAAGAGGACAAATTGTTGGTGCACGTCTTGCTGGCGCATCTGTGACCAAGACAGCAAGTCTTTGTGATGTATCAAGAGCCACAGTATTCAGGGTAATGTCAGCATACCACCAAGAAGGACGAACCACATCAAACAGGACTAACTGTGGACGCAAGAGGAAGCTGTCTGAAAGGGATGTTCGGGTGCTAACCCGGATTGTATCCAAAAAACATAAAACCACGGCTGCCCAAATCACGGCAGAATTAAATGTGCACCTCAACTCTCCTGTTTCCACCAGAACTGTCCGTCGGGAGCTCCACAGGGTCAATATACACGACCAGGCTGCTATAGCCAAACCTTTGGTCACTCATGCCAATGCCAAACGTCGGTTTCAATGGTGCAAAGAGCGCAAATCTTGGGCTGTGGACAATGTGAAACATGTATTGTTCTCTGATGAGTCCACCTTTACTGTTTTCCCCACATCCGGGAGAGTTACGGTGTGGAGAAGCCCCAAAGAAGCGTACCACCCAGACTGTTGCATGCCCAGAGTGAAGCATGGGTGTGGATCAGTGATGGTTTGGGCTGCCATATCATAGCATTCCCTTGGCCCAATACTTGTGCCAGATGGGCGCGTCACTGCCAAGGACTACCGAACCATTCTTGAGGACCATGTGCATCCAATGGTTCAAACATTGTATCCTGAAGGCGGTGCCGTGTATCAGGATGACAATGCACCAATACACACAGCAAGACTGGTGAAAGATTGGTTTGATGAACATGAAAGTGAAGTTGAACATCTCCCATGGCCTGCACAGTCACCAGATCTAAATATTATTGAGCCACTTTGGGGTGTTTTGGAGGAGCGAGTCAGGAAACGTTTTCCTCCACCAGTATCACGTAGTGACCTGGCCACTATCCTGCAAGAAGAATGGCTTAAAATCCCTTTGACCACTGTGCAGTACTTGTATATGTCATTCACAAGACGAATTGACGCTGTATTGGCCGCAAAATGAGGCCCTACACCATACTAATAAATTATTGTGATCTAAAACCTGGTGTTTCAGTTTCATTGTCCAACCCCTGTATATGCAAAATGATTCTTAAAAATGGAGGAGATTTCAATGCTTTGTGAATTCCCCACTTACATATTTTGGATTTCTCTTAATGTGACCGTTCACCCCTGTTTAGCAGTTGTTTTTTTATGTGGTACCTGTTAGTATTCACATTCAAGTGGAAATACTAATTTATTTATTTCATTCAAAAATCTTATGCATCTGTTCAACATGTGCTTCGCTATTCTCATCTTCCCAATGTATCTAGAATCAAAAGGTAGGATATATAGCAATCCTGCCGAAGTATGGTTTAATCAGGAAAGTTACAACCACACTGTTTTAACATTTAAAAGGAACCAAAACCAAAATTTGGTAATACCTGAATCAAAATTTATTTCTAAATTTGGTAATACCTGAATCAAAATTTATTTCTAGCTTCTAAGTGGTTGAATATATGTATTTATTGAACATTAAAAATAACAAGCGCTTTTATTCTGGATTTGGTTTCAGACTTGCAAATCAACAGAAGTCAAATGTTTCTGCCTGATATCCTGTCAATGTTGTTTGAAGTGGATTTATTTTGCATGTTTGTAGAGAATGTGCCTGTTCAATTTTCAGAGCACTTTCTGACATCCTTTTCAAAGCTACTCCATAAGCTATATCACACACGAGATCTCCCCACCTGGGTCTGTTTTAAAGTTTAAATTGCTATCCACTATGTGTGTAACATTACGTGTATTTCACAACATTGTGACAGGGGTGTGCTGTGTAAACAATCTAGGTTGATTCAAAGTGTCCTGTGCATAAACTAGCAAAGGTAGGCCACCTCTCTGAAGTATTCCTTTGAGTGCCTGGTCAAAGCGACCCACAGCATATGTGCTCTGCCATCTGCTCTGTCTCTTGGTCCCCCCTGACAAGCCTTTTATGAAGTCACAGTTGAAGCCACTCTCAGTCCTAACGAGATTAATGTTAGGTGTTTCTGTCCAGCTTTCCTCCTCTATTCAAGATCATTTTGCAAGGATATGAAGCTTGAATGTTGGTTGCTTTTGGTTAACTTGTAAGTTCCAAGTTTGATGGTTCAGCACCTGTTTCAAATGCTACAATCCAATAAATGACTTCTATCAGTTGATATGACACCAATTACATCTTTACAGGAAGCCTTTGGCTAAGGGAATGAGTGCAAGCAACCTTTCTGCTGAAAGGTTAATGTTGAAATTTCTGCTTTCTGCTGTCAATTTAACTAATCGATTACTTACAAAACTAAGTACTACTATGGCCTGAAATTAACCAAGTTCGGGACTGTGCTGAGTGTCCTTTTGAAGACAGTTTAAACCACACATTTAGACTGTTTAAATATGTGGTTTACAACCATTTTTTTTTTTTTCTCACTTTCCAAGTTTTTTAGGAAAAATTTTATTCCATTTAAACATTTCCTGTTTTGGGTCAGTTAGGAATTACCAAAAATAATTTCTATTTGCTAAATGCCATATTAAAAAGAGATAATTTTATTTTTACTTTTTACAAATTACTAAATTTGCATAGCTTGTTTTATTCTAGGTAGAAATGCCTTTTGAACTGTGTAACCTAGATAAAACATTTTGGTTGTCCTTCCAAAGAACTTAATGGAATAATGGAACTCCTCCTGACAGAACTGGTTTAACTGAGTAGGCCACCTTGCTCGTAAACAACTTTTCAGCCCACAAACTTTCTGTGGGACTGAAATCAGACCCACAGAAAGTTGATGACCACTCTTTGACTTTTGGTAACTAATTCTGTGATATGTTTCTGCTGAAACTATTAAAATATGTAAAAGAGAGCAACTTTTTTTTTTGAAAACTCAAAGTACAGTTTATGTGAGCAAAGACAACAGGAGAGAATAAAATAAATGCTAGCCAATGGCATAATCAATATGCTAATTTGTGAATGAAGTCATGACCAATATATATATATATATATATATATTGATTTTAAACAATTTTAAAGTCTTACAATTTTCTGCCCTACTGGTGTATATTAGGTGATATAAACAAATGAGTAAATACTTTTTTTTCCCCCTGTATCTTAAGAAATTAACTAACACTGATAAGTAAAACATGACTTGGAGTCCATAACAGGTTTAACAATAATAATACTAAGGTTTTGACCAACTACACTGAATCAGACTGGGTGACTGCTTTGGCTCTTTAAACTTCTTTAAACTACATTATTCAGTGGAGGAAAAGGTGGGCAATAATTTATTCTGAAAGAAGCCCATGTGCCATCTTGCCAGAGTAAACTTAAGAGTAGGAAATATGAGGAAGCCAACTGAGAGAAGATGCAAACCGAATAGACAGGTCAGGCAACAGGTCAGCCAAAAATAGATACTGTCTTATAGACAACTAAAAACAGAAAACAAAAAAAGAAATCACAAAACAAGTAAACCTGCAAAGATAGACAAAATCAAATGACATTTACTCCAGCTTCATTATTATTGCAATCTTAAACTTTTAGGTTAAACAATTGCCAGATATTTTTTCTCATAAATATGTGATTACAAAAACTGAAAATATTTCAGCAATTATTTGACTGACTACGGTTACTTAAACCTCAGAAACGCACTGAATACACAAATATAAACAAGGAAAAATATGCTGTTACAAGCACATCAATACCCCCCTTCTTTGGCTTAAGGGGTTAGGATCAATAGACAACCTGTGAGGGAGTGTTCAATCACATGAAGAGAATATTTAATGAATTTGGTTAAAAAGCAAGTGGGTGGATTCTGCATGAATAAATTAAAATGCAACATATTGTTTTCTGACATTATGATCATGTCATGTGGAAAGGATACATAGTAAGGGACTCATTATCTCTGAGCCTAAACTAACAAAGTTATGGCTCACAGACCATGGTATTAAAAACCACATCAAGTTTAGAGTTAAAGGTCACAGTCATCTAAAACTAAAGAAGAAACAGGCACATTTAAAACTACTGACACAAAGTGTATTGTAATTCTAAGGCATAGGCCAATAACTGAAAGCTAATGTCAACTGATTCTATATGCAGTTAGACATCCAAGGCATTCACAGCAGTAATTTGAATGTAGAAAGCATGCACTATGTCAGTTTCATCACCTTTTCTCTGCAGCTCACTGGTACTGTACATCCCCATTAACTGATGGATAATTAAGACTACAAGAACACCACATTTGAAATTACATAATATATCCTCTGAAATAAAAACACAAAAGAACGACTTTCAATGATGGGCCAGTTTTACAGATTAAAGAATGGCAAAGAATGGCTATACAATATGAATTTGTTGCATTGATGCAAATGTAATGAAGCATCCATTCAGCAGAAAGCAAGAATCAAGACTAATTGGTGTTTTACAGGAACAATTGACCTACATCTATTGATATAATAAAGAGTGTTAGTCATTACTTCACTGCAGCCTGTTTGCTGACTTTTATTATAGTTTTATATACCCATATCTTGTATCTTATTGTAATATCGTTTTGGGGAAGTACCTTTCCGACAACTCTACAATATATTTTGGTTCTTCAAAAACGCTTTGTTAAAATTGCAACTCGATCAGATTATCATTGTCCCTCAGCCCTTCATCTTCCTAAATATCAGACCAGCAGAGGTCAGTCTTCTGTCCGATGCAGGGGAGCTCTACTCAATTACATTTGGCCATGTAATTTTGAGCACAAACTTCACAAAATCGTCTTGGGTTACAAGAGGTTAAAACTGTATTTACTCAAACAGATGTGATTGTGACTTTTATTATTGTTACATATTACATTCAAATTCCCATTCATATATTAAATGTGGGTTGTTTTTTTTTTGCTTCAATTTTTATATGAATGTATCTCATAAATTTATGATCAACTGAACACGGATTGTATTGTTGGATTATATTATATTTTTTCATACTATCTAGGTGGAGGCTTCATATAAGCACACTGTGGGCTTTTTGCCCTTTTCCTGCAATTTTATAATTTGTTTTCTTGAGATTATTGATCTGTATTTAAATTGTGCCAGTAAAAAAAGAACTACATGGATGTAAAAAACTATTTAAAAGAAAACTATTTCTGCAGCATGTTGACTCTGCCTTACATTTACAATGGGGAGGAGTGAGAGAAATGCTTTCAGCAAGGAACAGAAAGGCTAAGTAAAGTTGCTCTGTGATATACTTCTAACTGTTATGAATCATGTTGGGTGTGTTGTCAAATGTTGGCAATCTTTTAAAAATACCAAGAAGAACATTGGTTGTTTTTGTAATGCTATCTATTTTAGTCTTTAATATTGGACACAAAATGACAACATCATAACCATTTGTCTTTGTTTTTAAGATAGTAAAATAGTTTTTTACAGCAACTACTCTCTCACACAGTATTGGGGCATTGCCTCTGCCCCTAACATAAATAATTAATAATTTATCACAGCAGGAAGGCTAGAAAAACTGTTCTCAAAGTTGTTCTTCCATCTACTTGTATTAGTTCTCTAACAGAGTGGCTAAAATGTCTATCAGCATGTCAGCATGGACTGGTAGGTAGACTGATGATGCGTTCCTATATTTAACTTTTGTTAGAATTTACAAACTTTTTTTCATAAAGTATCAAATATTTATTTACAGACATTTATAGGCAGAACACAAACAAACCTTCTCACAGAAAAAAGAAAGAAACAAAATGATTCAGTGTCAATTACCCAAAAAACCTGCCTGGCAAATGCCAGCTACCGTACATGTGACAAAAGAAACTGAAATAAATAAAACATACGTATTAAACAGAAACGTGGGTTTTGTTTCTTTTTGTATATATTTTTCATTATCCTTATTTTTATTAACTGTTCTTAATGCTTTCCTCAAATAAGAGGTACATTTAAAAAGATTAGAATATCTTTAAAGAAAATCTGAATTTTTTTTGTCACTTAATTTAGAAAGTGGAACTTATATATTACATAATTAAACATGGAGTGAAATATCTCAAGCATTTTTTTCCTTGTAATTTTATTGATTATGTCTTACAGATAATGAAACCCCGAAATTCTGTGTTTCAGAAAATTAGAATAATGTCGAAAAGGTATTGGAAACTCATGGTTTCACACCCTAATCAGTAAAGTAACTAAAAAAAAAAACCTGCAAAGGTTTCCTGAGCCTCCAAATGGTGTCTCACCCTGTGTCGGTAGGCGACACAATCATGGGGAGGACTGCTGACTTGACAGATGTTCAGAAGACCGTCGTCATTGACATCTTCCACAAGAAGGGTAAGCCGCAAAAGGTCATTGCTAAAAAAGATGATTGTTCACAGAGTTATGTATACAAACATATTCATAGACAGTTCAGTGGAAGGAAAACGTGTAGCAACATGAATAACCTCAGCCTTAAGAGGACTGTCAAGCAAAATCCATTTAAGACTTTGGAGGAGCTTCACACGGAGTTGACCAAGGTTGGAGTAAGTGCATCAAGCGCCACTTCTGATAGATGAATCCTACACATGGGCTACAAATGACGCATTCCTCGTGTCAAGCTACTCCTGAACCAGAGACAACGTCGGAAGCATCTCACTTCGGCTAGGAAGAAAAATGACTGGACTGTTGGTCAGTGGTCTACTGCCTGTTTTTCAGATGAAAGTAAAGTTTGTATATCATTTGAGAATCAAGGTCCCAGAGTCTGGAGAAAGAGTGGAGAGACACTAAATCCAAGATGCTTAAAGTCCAGTGGGATGTTTTCACAGCTAGTGAATATTTGGGGTGCCGTGTCATCTACTGTTGTCGGTCCACTGTGTTTTTTGAAGTCCACAGTCAACTCAGCCATCCGCCAGCAAGTTTTAGTGCACTTCATGCCTCCTTCTGCTATGGTCAGTAATATAAACAACCCCATCTGTGTGGCATTAGGCCTTATTCTCTCCTTTGTCCAGCAATGTGCTCCAGTACTTCCCCATCGTCTCTCGAGACCAGGAAATACAGGCACAACATCCTTTGAGTCAGCCTTGGGGATCGCTTCACAGGGCGTAGCTACAGTTTATCTTTTGCGACACAGGTGTTGGAGGCTGAAGGCTGTGCTTGGTCTGATGCAGCTATGAGTGAAAAGGAAAGATGTTTGGGCGATAATCTTACCAAATCAGAATGGAAAACACACCAAGTCTCTTTTTTTTTATCTCAATGCAAGGTAGAATGAAAGGACCGACAAACACAAATGTTGCTTTTCCAAATAACTGTGCAGGAGCAACTGATCAGGAGGTTCCTCAGACAGCATATTGTTGAAATCAGGAGCTCTACAAATACACTGACGTGTCTTTGGCTTGTCAGGCAAAAAAATCTCATTTCTCGGTGCTCCCTCTGTGCTTCACCTGTTCAAAAAAATTATTATTACGTGTACAAAACAAAATTGGTATAGATACATTTTTAATTTTGCTTTAACCATTGTGCCAACACAAATAATAGATCAAAACTCTGGTAGTGAAGTCTATGCCCATAGTAATATAGAATATCTGCATAGGGTGTATTAACAGTATCTATTCCCCACATTCACTAATATTAATGTCTCCAGAGGGTTTTCTTCACGGAATAGCCATGTTCCTTCTTCAAATTAGCACTTGCCTCAATCAAAATTAAATGAATGTATTCTTATCACATTTTGAAGCATGTCAGAATTCATAATGGAAATCTTGTTCATGTTTTATATAAGTGGGAGGAGAACATTTCAATGGGTAGATGTCCTTGGGTGAAGGAGGACATATTCAAGAGGAAAGGGACTCTCACTGATATGAGAAAGTCTATAATAAAAGCAGCAAAGTACAATGGTATGACAGTAGTTTTTTTTATCCTCTAGAGTTTCAGTGTGAAGGGAAAAAAAGGAAATGAATAAAGATTTTTGGAACAGCTACATGCTCCTAGCAAATGTACCATTATTTTATTTATTTTTTATATATATATACCATAAAATTCCACCTCAACATGCCATAGCCATAAGGATAAAAACATAGAAAAATCAGCATCAACACGGCGTTGACTAAACAATAGGGTGTTTTTATGCAGAAGCATTTGAGGTTTGGTAGTTCTAACATTGAAATATACAGGTCCTTCTCAAAATATTAGCATATTGTGATAAAGTTCATTATTTTCCATAATGTCATGATGAAAATTTAACATTCATATATTTTAGATTCATTGCACACAAACTGAAATATTTCAGGTCTTTTACTGTCTTAATACGGATGATTTTGGCATACAGCTCATGAAAACCTATCTCACAAAATTAGCATATCATTAAAAGGGTCTCTAAACGAGCTATGAACCTAATCATCTGAATCAACGAGTTAACTCTAAACACCTGCAAAAGATTCCTGAGGCCTTTAAAACTCCCAGCCTGGTTCATCACTCAAAACCCCAATCATGGGTAAGACTGCCGACCTGACTGCTGTCCAGAAGGCCACTATTGACACCCTCAAGCAAGAGGGTAAGACACAGAAAGACATTTCTGAACGAATAGGCTGTTCCCAGAGCGCTGTATCAAGGCACCTCAGTGGGAAGTCTGTGGGAAGGAAAAGGTGTGGCAGAAAACGCTGCACAACGAGAAGAGGTGACCGGACCCTGAGGAAGATTGTGGAGAAGGGCCGATTCCAGACCTTGGCGGACCTGTGGAAGCAGTGGACTGAGTCTGGAGTAGAAACATCCAGAGCCACCGTGCACAGGCGTGTGCAGGAAATGGGCTACAGGTGCCGCATTCTCCAGGTCAAGCCACTTTTGAACCAGAAACAGCGGCAGAAGCGCCTGACCTGGGCTACAGAGAAGCAGCATTGGACTGTTGCTTAGTGGTCCAAAGTACTTTTTTCGGATTAAAGCAAATTCTGCATGTCATTCGGAAATCAAGGTGCCAGAGTCTGGAGGAAGACTGGGGAGAAAGAAATGCCAAAATGCCAGACGTCCAGTGTCAAGTACCCACAGTCAGTGATGGTCTGGGGTGCCGTGTCAGCTGCTGGTGTTGGTCCACTGTGTTTTATCAAGGGCAGGGTCAATGTAGCTAGCTATCAGGAGATTTTGGAGCACTTCATGCTTTCATCTGCTGAAAAGCTTTATGGAGATGAAGATTTCATTTTTCAGCACGACCTGGCACCTGTTCACAGTGCCAAAACCACTGGTAAATGGTTTACTGACCATGGTATCACTGTGCTCAATTGGCCTGCCAACTCTCCTGACCTGAACCCCATAGAGAATCTGTGGGATATTGTGAAGAGAACGTTGAGAGACTCAAGACCCAACACTCTGGATGAGCTAAAGGCCGCTATCGAAGCATCCTGGGCCTCCATAAGACCTCAGCAGTGCCACAGGCTGATTGCCTCCATGCCACGCCGCATTGAAGCAGTCATTTCTGCCAAAGGATTCCCGACCAAGTATTGAGTGCATAACTGTACATGATTATTTGAAGGTTGACGTTTTTTGTATTAAAAACACTTTTCTTTTATTGGTCGGATGAAATATGCTAATTTTGTGAGATAGGAATTTTGGGTTTTCATGAGCTGTATGCCAAAATCATCCGTATTAAGACAATAAAAGACCTGACATATTTCAGTTAGTGTGCAATGAATCTAAAATATATGAATGTTAAATTTTCATCATGACATTATAGAAAATAATGAACTTTATCACAATATGCTAATATTTTGAGAAGGACCTGTACTGAGTGCACTGACAAGATATTGAAGAGGATTTGAAGACACTGCTTTTTCAGTCAACACACTGAGCCATGCAAAAGTGTTCATTACCTTTGGACTTTTTTTTTTATTTTGCCACATTTAAACCACAAAGAAAAATTATACATGGTTTCACACTTTTTACAAACAAAAACCTGAAAAATGTAGCATGCATTTTTGCATGCTACATATGAAGCAGTGACCCCACCCTGTGGGGTCACAGCTTCATAGAACCACCTTTCACGGCAATTACAGCTTTAAATCCTTTGAGAAATTCTTTATCAGCTTTGAACATCTAAAGAACATTTATTTAGCCCATTCAAGCACAGTCAGACTGCAAAGAGACCATCTCCGAACATCAATTTTGAATTCTTTAGGTCTTGGTTTGAAAAGGGTAATTCTAACACAGGAATATGATTTAGTTGTAGTTTGTCTGTATGTTTATGTTTTTTTTTTTGTTGTTTCTTTTGCTGGAAGGTGAAGCTTGGCACCAGTCCTCTTACCCAGCCTGTTAGTTTAGGTCGACTGCCATGTCTTGGTAGGTTTACAGTTAAATGGTAAATGGACTGAACTTATATAGCACCTTTCCAGTCAGAAGGACCACTCAAAGCGCTTTACAAAAAAGCCACATTCACCCAGAAACACTCACACATTCATACACCGATACGCAGATTGGTAGGCAATTTGAAGTTAAGTGCCTTGCCTACATCAACATGTGGCAGGAGGAAGCTGGAATCAAACCCACAACCCTCGAATTGCAAGGTTTGCATGGTCTTCATGATGCAGTTTCTTCAATAATGTTCTTGAGCAAAACCCCTGAGCCCTTCACAGAACAGCTAGACTTATACAGAGGTTAAAATAACAACAGGTAGACTAATTAATCACCCTTAGAAGGAAACTGGTTGAACTGGATTATATTTAGAGGTATCATTAGGGTTGAATATAAATGCAGACCACACTTTTTGGATTATAAATAAAAAAAGGTCTTCCATTTTATAACTATGTACTTCTTTGTCTTTGTTATTCACAAAGAAATGTCAATAAAATACTGTTAAGTTTGTGGTTCTGATGTGACAAAATGTGACAAAATGTGAAAAATCACTTTAAATATTTCCAAATCTAATATGTTTATATTTTGATATAAACCTTCTTCTGTAGCTGTCACTGAAGTTAATTTAAGAATGAAAAAATCTGCATAGACAATAGTCATAAGTAGTATCGGTTTAGTATGTTGTTTGTCTTACACAGTACTAAAAGGTCAAATTTAAACTTTAGGCAGATGATACATGGCTTTATCAGTTTTTTCTAGGTTCTGGCATTTTAAAAATGCTTATTAAAAAAGAAACCCAGTCAGTTTCTACCGCTTATTCCATAGTGGGTCACGGGGGAGCTGGTGCCTATCTCCAGCAGTCTATGGGCGAGAGGCAGGGTACACCCCGGACAGGTCGCCAGTCCATCGCAGGGCAACACACATACAACCATTCACACACCTAAGGGCAATTTAGAGTTACCAATTAACCTAACAGGCATGTCTTTGGACTGTGGGAGGAAGCCAGAGTACCCGGTGAGAACCCACGCAGGCATGGGGAGAACATGCAAACTCCATGCAGAAAGACCCCAGGCTGGGAATTGAACCCAGGACCTTCTTGCTGCAAGGCAACAGTGCTACCAACTGCGCCACCATGCAGCCCAAAAAAAAAAGAAACCCAAAAAGCCTAAATCAGGGAATCTAGCAGGTATAAAATATGCTAAACACTCAATTTCCCATTGACAGGAACATAAATATACAACTAACGTATACAGTGCATTTGACCTTGAGGGTAATAGTGATGAAATATTTATGTGCTATATATGCCCTTGCGAAAGGTGCTCCAATATAATTACTAACCTAATTTTTGTATAGAATTCCCCAATGCCATGTGCGCCACATTTTGGAGTGACAAGCAAAACAAATTAGGCATATGTAGCTTGATGAGTTGTATGTAATAAAAAGCCAAGTGGATGCTTGTGAAGGCTAACGTGGATATTTGATCTATGTAGGGAGCATGCTTAGAAGAACCTCCAGCACCCTCACCCCACAGGGATGAGAAGTGAGAAGGAGAGCCACTCTGCATCACGTCGGTTTGCTAAGTGGAACATGGCTCTTTTACAGGTAGCAGCTGCTGGCAGTTTAGAAGACCTACATTCATAATTACCTTCAACTCAGCATGAATGAGTTTATGAGACTTAAATATTAACTGTTAAAAGACTGCAAAGGTCCTCTGGGTGTAGCACTAAGATACAAAAAATGCTAAAAAAAAAAAAAAGAAAAATACCCTGAAACATCTTTAACATCAGTATGAAGGCAAACATCCAATTCATTGTGGTTTCATCTCACGTCTAGTCAGACATTCTCAAAAAGAAAGAACTGGCAGCAAGTAGGTAAAGATAGATACAATGAGGCATTCGAAGGGACTTTGTTTTAGGATGGCTAGGTTTGGACAAGTAGATGAGATGTAGGTGGGGGGGGGGGGGGGGGGGGGGGGGGGGGGGGGTTGCTAGAAAACCAACTCACAGCCAGATGCCAAATATTGATCCTAAAGTCAATGAATACCAGACAATGATCAGGAGGATTGTTTTCAGAAAGTGCTGAACAGTGAACAAGTTGAAAAGAAGAAAACCACTGGGAACCTTGTAAAGAGTTTCCAGGAATACATAAATAATAAGAATCAAAGTGTTCTTACATCAGGGGAGAGGTAGATGCCAAAATTGTCAGAGCAATTACTATACCCATGTTAGAGAAACTTACATCCAGTGCCTTGGCCTCTTTGATACCCAGAAATATAGGTACGGGTCTTAGTTTTCATAGATCATTTGCTTTTAATTATGCATTTGAACTGTTCTTTTTCATTGTAATCATTGTACAACATGTACATTCAGCAATTCATGTTTAAAGTTATTGAGTATTTTCTCTAATCTACATACTAAAATATAATAAATATATACAGATATCCCACTAATATGTGGATTAATGCCTTAAACCAAAGATGCAGAGAAGCTACATGCTTTCTATAGCCATAAACAAAGGCCTAGTAGACGATCACAATAAAAATGAGCTAGGACAAAACTTGCAGGGGTATAACACCTCAACCGCTCTCAGAGCCTCGGCGGGTCCATTCTGGGCACTCAGCACACTGAGAACCTATGGACTTGTGCAGAAGAAGAACTCTACTTCTTCTTCTGATGTTTTTAGGAAATTTAACAACTCTGCACATGTCAAAGTGCTTTTATACTGCATCAAACATGGTGCATTTGATTTGATTTTGCATATATCGGATTTATTTTTATTTTCAATCCGAAAATACTTAAATCTGATCAAGAATTATAGAATCTACTGTCCAAGAAAGAAGTCCTTGCTCCAAGTGGCATCCAAGAAAGGTATAACCAGACAAAGATTGACCGACTTGCCTAACAACAAGAGGTATGTTTGGAGGAGTCAAGGTGAGGCGTGTTTGGAATGATGAAAAAGTAGGACTACCACCCCCCAAAAAAAACAATAGCTAGATTTTGACCCCGTTTAGATTAGAGAAAATCCACAATACAGTTAAAATTGTGTCCAAAATTCTTAAAAATTGCATATCCTGTATGTTGTAGTCATTCCCTTCTGCAAAAAGAATGGTTAAATAATTAAAAATAAATAATCAAAAGCCCAAAGTAAATATAACATTCATGACAATGATGAGTGTATGTCAATTTCTTAAATAAATGGTATAATCATCATTTCCAATTATATTTTCTTTGTAACTTAATTGGAATTTTATTTTTGGCTTTTTTTAACATGGCATTCTTTGCATAAACTGAATAAAATAGAAAAAGATAATAGACTGTAAGCAAGCTTCTATTTTTGTCACAGTAATCATGAAGCAAGGAGCACTGTACAGGGGGGCAACAGTGGTCAAAAGCAGGATGACTACTACTGCAAAATGTGTTAATACCTGCGCTATTTAAAAGAAATAAAACAAAGTTCCGTCTTAGTAACTGCAGGTTCAAATTTAATTGGGCAGTAGCTGACAAGACCAAGTAGCTCAAAGTACAAGCAAGGATTTAACTTAAATGAGTCTGACAAACAATTTTTTTATGGCTGTGCATGCAGTATTATTTCTAAACCAATTTATACATAAGCACAACTGTGCAACAGCGATGTTAAGAAACTGCACAAACTCTGTAGAAGCTTCAGTAACACTGTCCTTTATATGCACTTTTATTTCCATTCTTATTTCGAAACATTTGTCAGCTATTAAAGGGAAAGCTTTTGTGCCTTTTTACTTAAAACTTATAAAGTAGGTTACATTTCAATGAAAGATCCCTATAAAGCTATACTGAGCTTTATATGAAGCAATTCCATTAAACAAGGTGCTATGCTGACACCTAAAACCCCTTCTATATACTGCCTGTTTGTGAGATCAACATTTAAAAAAGTTATCAGCAAAACACAGTTAGGCTTAAGCTCTCCTATAGGCAAAAAGCAGAATAAGCTCAAAGTTTGAGTCACAAACAGGATTAGAGTTTAGAAATATTTTACTTATATTTATAGTTCTTATGGTTTTAAAAAATAGCAACCCTGAAAACATAATGCCTCCCCTTGTTAAAGAAACATAAAAATTGGTATATACATTATGATTTCCAGGCTGAAAGATTTAATAGTTTAGATTCAAAGTTAAAAACAGAAATTCAGTCATGAAAAATAACAATTACTGAACATTGACGTCAATAAAGTCATTGACATCATTAAGGCAATCATGCAACTGGCCTTTTCTTACAGCGAGCTTTGGAGATTTTCTGTTGCCTCCCTTCCCATTTTCCTCACAATCTGAGATGGCAAGATACATTTGTGTCCCTCCTCAGCCTTATTTCCTCATCAGTTCCAGTGGCTTCAGATATTTTAATTATGGCTCTGACTATAAACCTAGGAAAATGTTGGCAAGCAGCTATTTTTTTGAAGCCACTTCCTGACTAATTAGAATCAAAACACACCTGCCTCACTTAAATGCCATGTTGTCCTGTCTTTTCCACTTTGAAGAGCGGCTAAGAGAAATGGCCTGCCGTAAAATGTTACATTTATACACCATGGAAACAAGAAGTTATGAATTTATTATTAAAAGCTCTATGCATTAACAATACTTTAGGTACAGAGGTTTGTAAAAGTATTCATACCTGTTATGTTACAACTACAAATGTTAATGGATTTTATTGCAATTTTTTTAAAGACCCCTCACAAAGTAGATGAAAATTAGAAGATGCTTTCACATTTATTTTAGCGATAAAATTCTATAAAACATGGCAGGAAGTATGGTGGTGGCAGCACGCTGTGGGGATGCTTTTTGTCAGCAAGCCCAGGGGAGATGGATGCAACTAAATACAGGGCAAACCTTGAAGAAAACTTGTTTGACTCTGCATAAACACACTTGGCAATGGAGCTCATGTTCACCTTGCAGCAGGACAACAACCTTAAATGTGCAATCAGAGATCCAACCAGATGGTTTAGATGAAAGCATATTTGTGTATTAGAATGGCCCAGTCAAAAGTTCAGACCTAAGTTCTATTTTTTATCTATGGCAAGACTGGAAAATTGATGTTCACAGCATTGTTCCTATAAGTAGGTTAGGGGTTCATATTTCTTCCACTTCACAATTATGAACGAATTTGTGTTGGCCCGCCTATAAAATCCAAATAAAATATATTAAAGTTTCTAATTCTAACATGACAGGTCAAAAAGTGTGCTGTGCATTTCATTTTTAGGAATTCATTTGCTGCCACTAATTTTGGTGTGGGTGATTTTGGTGTTTCCAAACGTTTATCTTTGAAATTATGTTACTGCAATAAAAGACACATTTATTATCATTTTTACTCATCTCTACTAGGGGTTCCAATAAATTTGCAGGGTGCTGTGTGTATAAATTGCAGGACGCAATGTTTCTTGCAGCTTTCAGACAGAACAGCCGCTGAAAAGAGCCCATCATGAGGCCACTTTGGCATTCATAAACATGATTGATGACACAAGGATGTAGACGGCGCTTGAGAAATCCCCTCTGCCATGGGAAAATTGATGACTGTTTGGGGTTTTTTTTGTCCCCCTGATGGTACCTCCCATGCTGAGACAGATTCACATTACATTTCAGAGCCGAACAGAGGCAAAAGCATTGCGCAGACATATATAAACACAAAAACTCAACCTCAAGTTGTATCATCTGCAGTTTCATGGCAAATATTTTGATATTTGTTGAGTGAAATGGAACAACATAGACATGCCACAAACCTATTGAAACTTGTGATCCCTTTAGGGAGCCCCAGATCTATTTCCACACATGCGTGACTGACAGGAAGGTCAAAATAATTTCACAATACATCATCACTGCAGTGAAGCATGGTGGAGAGGCAAACCTGACCATGCTCACAGAAAGTCTCTGCTGTTATTGCCCTTTTGAATGCTTTTCATTGACCGGGACAAACCTGCGCATATCTGACTCCTCATCAGGGGTCGTTTGGCTTCTGTATGCAAAAGATCACCTAAAATATCTGCAGTTATTTCTGTCCTACTTCTTGTACTTACAGGCAGTAAACAGAGATGGACATCAAATATTAGCGCTGAAAAAAAAAGCCCCACTGAATCCAGCAGACTGCTGTGTGACTCACTTTCCATATCGAGTCTCAGACATTGGGTAATCCTCTCAGAGGAAACTGAGACAGCAGGAATAAGACCGAGCATATATTGGATCTTTAACAAGTGCTGTGAAAAAGTAGACTGATGAGGCGGAAGATTAATTTGTCACACCCAATCTAAAAAGTTAAAGTTAGAGCATGACTTACAAACAGGTTTTTTATTGCAATCCGCAAGTTTATCAGGATGTACCTGCTGATAGCTTTCAGCCATGGTCAGCAGGCAAAAGAATGGCCTCAGGCTTGTCAAATTACCTTCTCATTGGATCATAACACAGTCTCCATGCTGTCATGCCATCTGACCTGGTTCTAATCACAACGAAGCAAAGCTGGGATGGTAAGGTTAGCCTTTTTAGCCCTAGGAATATGTTAAAGAGGCCAGTTTAACGTTATGGATTTTGAATGGACTGGTATAAGATTGTTCTTATTTAATAAACTTTAATCAAACATGACCTTTTTCTTTTCTTTTAAAATAGAAAAGCAAACACTCTTCCTACATTGCATAGATTATATACAATATCAGAATATTACAGTTATTAATTGTTTAAGTTTTCAATTTATTATTTTGATACATAGTTTTAACCAAGAAATATAAATGCACATCGCTATACATTATAATCTAATTTAAAAGTATTTTTTCAGTAATTGAATTCAATAAGGGAAACTCTACATATACACAGATTTACTACCAAGATATACAGTCATATTAATTAAATTAGAATATGCGTTCCAATGAGGCCCATTAGTCAGATTAAAGTAGCTTTTGAAAATAACATCCTTTAAGCAGATATTAAACCTGCTTTTTATTAAGCCTACATTTCTCTATTAAAAATGTTTTTCTTTATTGGTCTGATGTAGTTTTCTAATCCTAAATGTCATGTTTTAATTAGCTGTAAGCAGGAAAATCATTATAAATAAAGGCTTTTAAACAGTCTTTGTGTAATTAATCTCTGTAATGTGAAGTTACTGAACTAAAGAAACATTTCATAATATTAAAATTTATTGAATATGACTGTATGTCATAGTGATCATTTCTGGTAAATGTGATCACGACTTTCAGCTAATAAAAACCCAAAGTTCGATTTCTCTGAAAATTTGAATATTAAGGAGTTAAGTAAGCCCAGGTTACTTTAACAGCATTTCTTTTTTTTCTTGTTTTTATCTTGTCTCCATTGTTAGATCTGGTGCCTTTCATCTTCACATTTTCTGTCCAGTCAAGCACAGTGGTACCATGATCACTTAATAATGTACCAGTGATACTTTTGGGAGTGTGGGCAGGTCTTAGGTCCTGCTGAAAAATGAAAGCATCTCCATAAAGCTTGTCAGCAGAGGGAAGCATCAAGTGCTCCAAAATGTCCTGGTAGATAGCTGTGCTGACTTTTGACTTAATAAAACACAGTGGACAAAACAGTTGTGGAAACTTCACACTGGACCTCAAACATCTAGGACTCTGTGCCCCTCTACTCTTCCTGAAGACCTTGATTTCCAAATGAAAATAAAAATGTAGTTGCACCTGAAAATATGACTTTAGACCATTAGGTAAGATGCTTCTGATATTAGCTTAATACAAGGAATGCAAAACTTTTAACCAATGTCTATTTTGCAGTAGGGTTGAAAACGCAATTATAATCAGTTATTGTTAGCCAAAAATTAACATGGTAAAAAAAGAAATAAAGATCTAATGAATAAATAATGAAAATCTGCCTTATATAACTTGATGGGTAATGTTTCAGCCTAATTGCATGTCCCACAAAGTAATAGGATTGAAACACTTTTCATATTGAAAGCTGATGCTCAAAGCTATTACAAGAGATTTCAAGGAATCAAACCATGAAAGTTAATCACTCTACTACACAGCATGTAGATAAAATGAGTCATTTGTAGACGAGGACCCGTGATATCAGAGGTTTCTCTCGTAATTTCTCTCCTATCATCGGTGAGCTTAAAGAGTGTGGGGGCAGCTGTAAGACGAACAGAAACACTAGGCAGGAGGCTTGTAGAGTCAGTCTTCACTGAGACCCCCGAGGACCGACTAACATACAAGTACTGTAATATGAACTCCAAGGTAATGTTGTCACTTAAGCTGTTCACCCTCTGCCACACACACGCTCCTGTGCTACCCCTTAAACAGCTCCTTAACACATTGCAAGCCTCCTCCATAACCTTGTCACAATTGTTACATAATTACTTTTATTGCTGTTTTAGGGCTAGTAGTAATCACTTTGCATGACTGTTCACATTATGCACCAATGACAGATTTCTATCAGTTTTACACATTGGCTTTAAAGAGTAGATATTTGGAGTTCTAAACTGCATCTCTCCATGTGTCCCTTTTTTCTCTGGTATTATAACACCTAAGTAAAGGTTTATCACTGCCAGCAGTTTATCTGATAAAGGTGATGTATCAGAGCTTTTACAAGTTTTACCATAGACATACAGCCACCTTTTTTGCAACATTATATTACATTTTGCAAATGCATAAAAGGGACAAATACCCTTTATATTTGGCGAGTTCTCCTATGACTTGATGACTAAACTAAAATTTAAGTGTTTAGCCATAATGATCATTGTTACAATTTGAGAAAAAAGGCGGACGCTCTGAATATTGAGGACACCATCCCAAATGTGAGGTATGTGGGAGGCAGCTTCATGTTGTGGGTGTGTATTGCTGCACGGGGGACGGGTGCACTATTAATTTGAAGCAAAATCTCAACATCAGTCAGGAAAAAAACATTTGAGACACAAATAAATCTTTCAAAAGAGCAACGAGACAAAATATATCGCCAAATTAGTTACAAAGGGACAACCGGCATAAGCTGAAGAACATGGACGTCTGCTTGAGGTGTTGAATTAAAATACAGTCACACGTGTGCCTCCATTCAACTTAAATGTTTTAAAATAACCTTTCAGAAGCTTTGAAAGCCATAAAATAGTTAGGTGGGTTTCCCCAAATTGTTTAAAGACATGGTAACCTTGGTGTATTGAAACTTCTGACAGTATAACATAATAAAACTGTCCCATTATAATAACTCTCTCCCATTATTCTGGCATTCAGCAAAAGGAAATTATTTTGGTAACATTAAGACAAATTTGGAAAAGTTTGATTTACTGCCAGACAGACAAAAATTTATGTATTTAAATACAGTGTATGTAAACATCTGGTGTTTACGGCAATTGGTATATACTGTATTTATATATTGTCCGATATATATTATCTGATATTTTGTAGATATTTAGTGTAGATTAGGGTTGAATTCAACCCACACACAAAAGCGGGCACACTTTAGTTGTAACCTCATTCTTACATAACCTCCTAAATAAGTTATCAATAGCTCATGCACCTTGTTCAGATCTGCTATTAACATGCATTCTGTCTTATTCAGATATAGGTAGACAGACCAAGAAGCAACCATTCATATCCGGCATTAAAATCTGCCCCCAGCAATCAGATCTCTGTAACCTGGTTTACTGGACTGTCAGCTGAACAATAGACACGAGGTCTGCTGTGTTTCTGTAAAATCAGTACATTTAATCACTTGAACTACATTATTATTCAGACATTTATCGGGTTTGGTTTTTTGCTATAAAACTCTGAATAAATATTGTGTGATTTTACAGAGGTCAGTGTCAGCACAAAGACACTAATGATAGAAGAACAGACCGCTAACCTCCTGCTGCCAGCTGTGCAAATCACCTATAATGCAATCAGAGTGCTGCATTAAAACATGCAACATGCTGCCATAGAGCCGATATTCTTGTTAGGTGATTGATTTATGACATTGTATGTACAATAAAATATTTTATACTACCATAATGAGCAGAATCACCGCCAACAACGATCCAGGCAAAGTTGAGGCCTCAGAATGTTTTTTATTTGTTTTTTTTGTTGTTTTTTTTTTTTTTATTGTGAGATATCTAGGTAATAACTCTGCTGCTTGAAGCAAGTCACATTAGGTCAGTAGGTGGTCCTTCAGACCTACATAGGGCAGATTTAGGTCAGACTGCCAAACTAATGCAGATTTCAAAAATATATAAATAAACAACACAATAACACATAACGATCGGCTGGGTATGGGCAGATGTTTCTGGCAGATGTAAACAGGATGCATGAGTGCCTGATGAAGTTATAAAATCTGTAAGCAAAGTTAAAACAATAAGGAAGACATATTATAAGCCCACAACATGCCACCTTCCTGTCCCGACTCCCCATGTAGACATCCCTGTCCAATGAAAAAGCAGTGGCAAAGATGAAAGAATTGGCTATTTGGCATTTACAAGTTTCCACCCAAGATCAGCATCTCCAACTTAACAGTTATCACACTACTGAAATAGTTACCCATCTTACTGTTATATGGATCAAAGGATGCTCATTTGGGATAGAACACCCTTTACTTGTTGTACATCTGGAGCTCAGTTCTCAAGAGGCCCTTTCTTTCTTGTCTAACTCTTATTTAAAGAGTGAACAGCAAGGGTTAGCCTCCAAAATGGTCACTAGAATCTTGTTTCTACTACAGGTGAGAAAGATTCATTGCAACTCACACCTAAACAGACTGAATCATCCGCCCTAAGAAACAAAGGTATCCAGCACTCTCACTGCCTGCAGCATCCACTTGAATTGTGGAATATTTTGCAAAGTTTCCACTGTATTTTCACTGATTTGCAGTTAGTAAGAGAGCTGCAGCCATGTTATAAAACAAAAACTTATTTAGATTCCCTTCCTTTAAACTTTCTCTCCATGCCTGAATATTTGTTTGACCCACAACCTTACCTTCCTATGAGGACGCTATTATTTCCAAAGCAGAGTGACGCACAGGTTGAGTCAATCTGAACCATCTCTGAGATGAATCAGTGTGGGACCAGAAGTCTTTCTAATATTTACATTTTTTGTTTGTCAACCAAAGGAGTATAAGCTCCTAAAGAAATTTGCCTGTTAGCATGATGAGATCAGGTTTTTGAAAAGTCAAAAAAAGAAAATGGGCAAGCAAACAATGCTTGCTCCACCATTTTTTAAATAAAGAAATACTTGTTCCACTTATTCACAATGCACAAATTTATACCTCAAATTATATCTATAACTTAAAGTGATATATCTGCTACATTTTGAATTCAATTAGAAATTAGGTCATCCTATTAAATTAATAAATGGAATGACTGTGGAACTGGTTTGTTTGCCTTCTTATACCTGCTGCATGCTTGCAATTGTCAGTCAGTCATTTTCTACGGCTTATTCCATAGTGGGTCGCGGGGGAGCTGGTGCCTATCTCCAGCAATCTATGGGCGAGAGGCAGGGTACACCCTGGACAGGTCGCCAGTCCATCACAGGGCAACACACAAACAACCAGGCACACACTCATACAACTAAGGGCAATTTAGAGTGACCAATTAACCTAACCTAATTTTAAGAGGCTAATTTACTTACTAACTAACTTACTTACTTTAGTCAATATTTGATATAGAATCTACACTGTTTAAATAAGGGAGTCACAAGGTAAAAGCCTGCAGGGGATGCTCATTGCTGGATGATTTTTGCTGAGTTGATGGATACGTGTTGTCTCTGTGGAACACTTTTAAACTTATATCTCGTTAAAAGATCACATGAAAAGTGTCCAGGATGCCATTATTTACACATTACAAAAAGAAACAGAGATACATTTATCACTCATTTCAGAGATTAGCTATGATGTCAGCAGCACAGATCCAACGGATTTAATCAGTTGGTTATTCAGCCAATCTCTGAACAGGTGTGCCTGTTATCAAATATGCAGCCTTTAACGTGTGCCAGATTTCCTGCTTTATAGAAAGAATCACTGACGATGGAGCATTATACTAATGACATGTGACAACTCGGCTGGGGCAGTATGGGAAAAAAAGCCTTTTGAGCTCATGAACATTAAAAATGTTCCCATTGATTTATGTAGTGTTGCAGTAAACATAGTTTTAAAGTTAAAACTTTTAGATGTATTATTATTGAAATTCTGTAACAATGTGCACATCATATGCCCATCTGCTCCTAATAAAAGTAATAATGTAATAATTAAATAAAATGAAATAACTTCAACTCTATAGTTTGCATGCGGTGCAAATGTTAAGAAAAAGGAACATCTGCACCCTTGCATGAGATGAGAAAATTACAGTGCGCAATGACACACAAATATATATATATATTATATATATATATATATATATATATATATATATATATATTTATATACACAGAATAAGTGTGAGTTGTTATATGTTCTTTGTTATGTCTTTTGTTATGTCTTTTTTTTTTTTAGGTCTGACCTACTGATTCTGACTGAGTGATTGCAAAAAATGGGCTGTAGGTTCTTTGATGGTGGTAGTCATTTTGAATCTGAAAATGAAAGAATTACAAGATCATCCAATTTTATGCATCAAAGGATATGTTACTAAGCTTTATCTGAAGTTTCATTAAACTAAAAAAAGCGCATCAAAGTACATGCTGTTGGCTGATATATTTATAGACTGAAAATGGTAGGTCTTGGTTTGATGCATTAATTGAATAAAGGAAAAATAAATTCTGAGTTTTCAATGATTTTGACCAACAGCCAATTAAGAGAAAACTGGGTGATACCAATCTCTAACTGACTGACTGATAATTTATAATAATAATAAATTATTGATAATAATATGCTATAGTTATAATCATTATTATTATTGTTATTAGTACCATTGTAATTGTCAGGAATGAAACAACTAGTAGTTTCAATGGTTACCATGATAACTGTTCAGCAAGTCAGTATACTGGTTTTGACATGAAATTACCATTAAAACAGTACATCATTGCCATGATTACCATGATTTTAAAAACAGTTATTATTTTTTTTATTTCTATTAACACAGTTGTCAGACAATTTGCCTCAGACACAAAAGGAAATGAAAGTAGAGATATTTCAACGCCCAAAGACTCGTAAATGGCTGTATTTTGGATCTTGCGAGGAAAGCATCGTACGTTTTTTCTTCACTCCATACAAACGGGAACAACATGAGTTGTCCTTTGTTTCAGCAGCCAATATGTGCCTAGAAGCTAATGCAAAGAAAGTTAACTTTTATGCGCTTTTCAAAATTTTCTTGTTTGTCTCTTTAACTCGTTAATAGCTTTTCCGGTTGTCCTAGACCATCAGGATTATATCCAAGGTCTGCTTTTGTCAGACAAGACAGACAGATTGAGTCTCTATGCCCGCAAGTGTTTGATGGGCATCCGTTGTGTTAAATGTGTCGAGACACAACTTCTTTACAATAAGACCCTTAAAAAAAAAGATAATGGGCTTCTATTTTCAAATAACCATATTTTAGAACCTTTTAAAATGCCTTACAAAATCTTCCCTGCTTTTATAAAAGACAATCTGCATGCTGAGTAGATTATGCATCTGGACTGTAGACTGTAATTCATTCATGAAATCATTTATTAAAAGGGACACTGTCAAATTTGTTAATCACCGTTTGTAAAAAGCGCAGAAGAAATTATTGTAATGCTGGGTGAACAATAGGTACGAAAAAAATGTGGCCATTACACATATACAGTTTAATATGTATATCAGTTGTTGTTTGTAAATATTTCCAACAATGTAAATATCGCTTTTGCACAAATCTCTCTTGTGGTGGTCCCATTTTTACTTCTTTGCCATTACTATCACCATCTTAAGAAATATATATGCTAATTTGCAAATCTAGTGGTTATCCCTTGTTTCCCCCCCCCCCTCATCCTATTTTATGCAGGTAACATTACTGACATACAGGATGTCATTTTCAAGACCTTATATTTAAAGAAAACAGAAATATAGTGATACAGAATACATGTTGGGTGTGACTGTAAGTCAATATGAGCAGTATGAGACTGGGTAAAGTAATGAAAAATACCAATATGAATAATAATAGTGAATATTATTTTAGGTTAATTGGTCACTCTAAATTGCCCTTAGGTGTATGAATGAGTGTGTGCATGGTTGTTTGTGTGTTGCCCTGCGATGGACTGGCGATCTGTCCAGGGTGTACCCTGCCTCTCGCCCATAGACTGCTGGAGATAGGCACCAGCTTCCCCGCGACCCACTATGGAATAAGCGGTAGAAAATGACTGACTGATGATTATTTTTTTAATAATAATAATAATAATAGCATCTGTTCTGCACAAATGCAGAGTAGGCTTGATCGGGGTTAGTTGTCAGACTTTTTAAGCTTGCATTAATTGTTTGTCAATGAAACATCCCACAATAACCATCCTTAACAAAATCAAAGCTTAGGTTTGTTGGCTCAAAATGGGCATCCTTACTTTTTTGCAAATAATTGTAACAAAGAGTAATTAACCAAAGATACTTTGACACATTGAGACAATCAACCCCAGAGCAGAGTTAGTTGTCACAAGGTCACAAGGGTTGGTTGTCCCAAACAATCCTTGAGGTTTCAGTAAAAAAAAAGGGATTTTTTTTAAGCATATGGAACTTTTTTTCCACAAAAAGGCATAAATAACTTTAAATATAGATAGAAGCTAATGCACTTTGCCATTAAAGCATTAAATTTAACTAATGATCATTTCTGTAAATTGTTATGTACTTGAGCAATAAAATTGATAAAATTTTGAAAATGAATATTGCTTTAATAATGTATAGAGCCACAACAGATTCCCCATTCCATGACTAATTCAAACTAATTTGTACATGCACGAGACAACCAACCCCAACTGACTTCTTGACAAACATTTTAAGACAGCTACCACAACCTATTACCTTCAACTTTTTAATAAGTAGCTAATTTCTAAATTCTTAACACAGAAACATAAAAAATGGCTCTAACTTGTAAAAGTGGAAAAAAACAACAAAAAAAACCTGACCACAAAGATGTGTGTGGTCAACACAGTGATCATTGCAGAATGGAGAGACTGTCAGGACAAGTATGTGAATTTTACAGCGCTCTATAGTAATGTGACAACCAACCCTTGTATTCCCTAGTTCTTCTGGCTCCACTCCTATGGGATAATACTCATATTTGTCATATTTCTTAATAAACATGATGAGGTTGGACACAGTAACCCTAATACACAATTCTTTATAAAAAGAATAATTCTTAGTAATAATAGTAAGGTAAACGTATATATCTTTTTTTTTTTTTTGACAATGCAAATGCTTTCAGTTTAGGATAAGTGCATTGAACATATAATTGAACCCATGGTAGCAGCTGTATTTAATCTTGGTATTTAATTTTCACCAGACAGACGCTGACTGCAGCAGAGTTGGCCACTCTTTTCCACCTGGTTTATTCACAGAGAGACCTCTGTTGGACACACACACAGATCTTAAAATATCACTGAATGTGAGGAGACTGTGGTCACATTCGAACTGTTGGCAAGATCGTAATATGAATAAACAACAAACAAATCTTCTCATTTTAATGAATAAACCAGCCAGATCTATAGCTACCTCACCGGTGCAAGATGCATGAAGGCTTCTCCAGGTCTTGATCAATTTCCAGTTAATTAAAGCACTTTAGGCAGTCTTGGAGATCCCTCACAGGGAGAACTTTGAGTGACAGGTGGTTGATGTGCTGTATGAGTGATCAGCATGGTGAAATGCAGTCAAAGGCTCCAAAATCGTAGCCCGTTTTAAAACTGGACAACATTAATCCTGATGGTTGGAAATAATTTACTTTTAAGCAATCTTGAACTGTCGGAAAGGTTGCGCAGACTTACCTGGGATCTCCTGGTGAGGAACATGTGCGAAGGCAAAGCCCCTCTCTTGGCAAGCCTCCCTCACCTCGCTGCAGTTCCGTGCCTTCAAATCTGCTCCTGCTGCGACTGACAGCACAGAAAATGTGCAAATGATAGTCTCTAGTCTCAGCATTGTTCACTTCTGTAAAGATCCTTCAGTGATTAAAGGTTCCTAGCCGCAAAAAACTCCCCCTCCTGCAGCAGATCCGCAGGTACTTAATGACTACTCATGTATATTGTTTGGAGCTCAACTAGTATGGATGTCTATCGACACATTTCCCTGACGAACGCGAGAGATCCAAACGCAGCCAAGTATAAGGTTGCGCAGAGAAGAGGACTGTGGAGGTGCCACATGAAAGCAAGAGGGTGGCTCAACTTGGTCCAGCGAAAGGAGCCCTCTGGACGCTGCGCTGAAGTGGAAATGTTGTGTGCTGGGAAGCGCTCTGCGTTCGGATCAGGCGGACCGGCAGAGCGGAGCAGGAGACAAAATGTGGAGTGGAATCAAGCCTCATCCATTTCAGCTCAGCGTGGGCTGAATAGGCACAGATTTTGATAAATATGCTGGCACCCCAAGTAAACATGGGTAAAAAGCCTTAAAATAAATGTAGCTTTTATAGCAGGATCATAAATTCATTTAGACATTTTTAAATATCCAACATTTATTCAAACATTTGAGTGGGAGAGCATCCTATTTTAGAAATAATTGTTTTTATTGGATTTCTTTCTTCACGTATTGGTACCCCTAGCCTCAGCTGGACCTAGAGGTGATCACAACTAGCTACCAAAGGTCCCCCAGACAGAAGACTAGCAAATTAAAATGAATTTAAAATTCTTAAAATGTTACTTTTATAGGATTTAAAAGAACTACTAAATGATTTAATCACATTGGGGAAAATAATCATTGTTATGTCTGCAGTCACAATTTAATTAGTTTATCCCTGTCTGCCATGCAAACTCTAATCTGGCTTTTAAAGGTGCTTTTGGAGTGATGGCTTATTCTTCGTTGAGTGGCCTTTCAGCCCATATGGGAAAAGAACTAGTTTTACTGGGGATAATGACTCTCTCTCCCTCCTGAACATTATGGTCGCTGGGCATTTCCATTTTGTTTATCCTTTATACTGATATTGATTGATTTCTTTTGATTTGAAGGAAGGAACACAAGGAAGCAGTGTGTTTGATGTGTGCCTTAAAATACATTCAAAGTTGTGTCTTCATTTAAATCAACCTATCAGTTTATAAGGCTACGAGATTATCATCATCTTGGCTTTTCCAAATTGTTTAAAGACATAATAATGTTAGTATATTTGAACATTGATAGGTACAAGCACAAGTGCAAAGTTGTTGGTACTTAAACTGGAACTGTGACCTTTAGCCAAATTGTATTAAGATTGAGGTTTTTGGCGTCCAAATACTCCAAGTGGGTTTGGTGTAAAATAATGGATGGATATGTAAAAATAAAATCCACCTTTCATCTGTGTTCCAATTAGAGGAGTGAAAGATCCATCCAGTACTCTTATTGCCAAAATATGGTTGTATAAAGTATTAATAGCCAAGGTACCAATAATTGTGCAACAAGTGATTGTTTTTTGTTAAAAACAATTATTCACTAAGATGATACTGTCCCCAAAGAATAAACTCAATTTTACAGGTTAGATTAATCTAAAATTGTCAATGTGCAACTATGTTACTGCAATAAAAAAAATAAAACATATTTTAAGGGTTTTTAAACAGACCAACACATTTGTCCATGTCTGTTGTTTCATTATAGATAGACTGGAAAAATGCAAGCATGAGAAGAAACATTGGCTCACATAACATCCAAGTGTGTTATGAAATATCTGAAAATCTCTTTGGGAAGATCTACTAAGTGGATAAAAAGTCAGACCTTGATTTTTCCTCCTTTTTCAGACATGAACTGTCATGCGTTGTGAAAAAGTAATATTGCCTTTAAAACTTGGTTTATTTATATCATCTCTATTTACATTTTCTTCCACCAAAGGTGACCATCCTAAACTTAAAAAATTGAAATATTTAGTCATTTTCTTGTCCTTCGGCACAGATAGAATGACTACAGTAGTCTATAAAACTGTAAAATATATGGATGTAAAGGATACAGTGAGGACCAGAAGGCAAGGTTTCAGGTGCTATTGATTTTTTAACAGCTTGATCCCTCCATAGATCAACAGTGGATTAATCTGGCTGCCATCATGATATAAAGGATTCCCAATAGTGTGCCACTTTGTGAAGGCGCTTTCAAGTGTTAGCAGCTTGTTTCAGAGGGGAACCCTGCACATGAAGATGTTGGATCAAGCCCCAGACTAACAGAGGGAACCTTTCCTTTGTTTTTTTAGTGGAGACATTTGTGTTCTCTGTTTAAGTGATCATATTATGTGATCTTCAAAAGATCATATAATCACTTTGTTAATGCTTATCCCATCCATTGACAAATCCCTAAGAATTTTGGGTCTATCACACAAACAATGCCATCCAAAAGTATTCACACCATTTGAACTTTTTGCATTTTGTCAACTGCAAATTTCAATATATTTCATTTGGGCTCTATGTGATAGACCAAATAAAATATCGTACACAATGATGAAGAGAAAGCAAAGTGACACACAGTTTCATATTTCTATAAAATAAAATAATAAAATTCCTAAAAGTGTGGTGTGTATTTGTTTTCAGGGTTCTTTCCTTTGATAAACCTAAATAAAGTTCATTTGCAATTAGAACTCATCTAATTTGTGAGACAATAAGAGGGGTATAAACCTAACAAATTCTCCCCTTGTGGTGGCAGCATCATGCTGTGGGATGCATTTCTTTGGTAGGAACAGGGAAGCTGGTCAGAGCAGAGTTGATGTCAAGATGGAGCTTTGCACAGGGTAATCCTGGGAAAAAAATAATTTTTATACTTCAAAAGACTCAGACACTTCAATTCAATTCAGTTTATTTATATGGCGCTATTTCACAACACATGTCATGTTAAGGAACTTTACAAAAAAATCTATTTTTATCCAATCATACAGACAGATTCCAAGTCGAGCACATACATTCCAAGGTGATCCATGTTATCAAACAGCGTAATGAAGTTCAATTTAATATTCAAACTAGTGAAATAGCTTTACCCAGCAGATTGCATCGAGCCACTGACTTCAGTCCTCATAGGCAACCATGTAGCAGCAGTGGAAAGGAAAACTCCCCTTTAACAGGAAGAAACTTCCAACCAGGCTCAGTGTGAGCAGCCATCTGCCACGACTGACCGGAGGGTTTGCGAGAACAGAGCAGACACACAAAAACACATAGAAGCACTGACCCAGGAGTACTTTCTATGTTAAAGAAAACTAAAACGTTAATGGCAGAAGTAGCTCCTGTATTGGTTTCATCTTCGAGAGAAACACAACTAAACAAATAAGCTCTAAGCCTGTTTCTGAGTCTACAGAATGAGAGCACATGCAGTTGGTCGAAGTAAAAGCTCAGCCAATGACAAGTTGTAAGAGAGAGACAGGGTTAAACACTGAGAAGAACATTCAGTTATTGGCAGTGGTAGCTCATCTGATGGTCCCCTCTGGCATGTTGGCACAGATAAACAGAACGCCAGGCCAGGTGTAATATCTATGGAGAAAAAAACAAAAAAAACATAGACTACATAAAGTTAAAATCTGAAATAACTTTCACATACTAGAAAACAAAGAGCATTATGTGACTTCAGATTCAGATACATACATCTTTCACCATATACACTATCGGTCAAAAGTTTTAGATACACTTCCAGTCAGAGTCTGGGAGGTTACTGGCCTGCTGCTTCCCTTGAACACCACTAGGTGCCGCCGGTACCGCAGAGCCAGGAGCAGGACAGGTGTTTCTCATCCCATCATCAGCTGGAGACCTTTAAGAGAGCGGATTGCCAGCACTTCTACACCTGAGTGTTTTGCCTATTTTGTACTTCAGTCTGGCCAGAATCTAACTGACTAACCTTGATCTTGTATTTTATGATTGCCCACGAAAAACCTTTTGTCTCGCTACTTCCAGGTACTGGAACCAGGCCACGGACCTTCAGGAGGATGCAGAACGAACTCTTGCCTTAATCCATTTCCGGACTCTAAATCAGTCGGCAGTCCACTCTTGCACTTTAGGCTCTAAGTGAGACCCTGTCCTTCCTCCAGCTGTGATATGAGGAATCGGCAAGCGCGGTCGGATCCCGAGCCACTCCACTATCTTCCAGACTCGCCTTTTCTCTCTCCCTGGCGGTTCAAAACAATCTAAAAGTAAGCAAGCTGCAGATCGGGGGTTTTCTTTGAATCATTAGTTTCTAACCTGTCTCGTCTCTTGCAGTGCCTGTTCCCGATGCGAGCTGCTTGGGTCTTCCTCCTCCTTTAAATAAACCTCACCAGAACGGTCCTCTGTTTTTGAGTGTTTCTGTAGGTGGTCAAATCGGCCTTTAAAAATATGACAGAACACTCAGGCCTGCCGGACCCCACTGAGGCACTTCAGAGAACCGTTTTTGATCACAGTCAGCAGCTTCACTCCCATGGTTCGACCCTCCGATCCATCTTCGAACAACAGCGGCAGAGCAACCAGCAGCTGGAGCAGATGGCAGCTCTGCTGGAACATGCCTTGAGCATTAACCCCGCCATGCTTGCAGAGGGCACCGCCGAGCCTCCTGTCTCGCAGCACCTTCCTCACAGCTGTGAGGTTACTTCCCCCTGCCCTGAGAACTTCTCCGGAGAAGTAGGAACTTGTAGGGGTTTCTTGTTATAATGCACCTTGGTTTTCAATAGGTCACCACAGTCATTTCCCCATGATGACGTCAGTATCTCTTATGTGTTGGGCTTGTTAACAGGTAGGGCGCTCCGGTGGGCCGAAGCCAAATTCACAAATTATAGCAGTTTTGGATGCTCATGAGAATTTTATTAAGGATTTCAGGTTAACTTTTGATGTCGACGTGGGTCAGTCCAGTGTGGCCCGACGACTGTGAGCTTTAAAACAGTGAGGTCGTCCCTTGACAGAGTTCACAATAGAATTCCGCACTTTAGCGGCAGCCTCGGGGTGGAATCCCTCTGCTCTAAAATCTGCCTTTTTTCAGTGTCTTTATGAGACTTTAAAGGATGAACTTTCACAGTTAGATGAGCCAGAAGGTTTAGATACGTTTTTAACCCAGGCTGTCCGGCTCGATAACAGGATGAGAGAGAGGAGCCGTAGCCGTGTGTAACAAACAGTAACTAGGAATCACACCCAACTGGCAGTTTTATCAGTTTGCTCGCCTTGTCGTAACGAACCCGAGCCTATTGTTGAGAATTAAAATCATGTACTTTCATGATATTAGTTTAGTTTGCATGTGGGAACATTAAACTGAGATTTAACATGAATGAGCCTTGAGGAGAGATCACAGATCACAGCAGGAGTCAGGATGGAGCAGGGGTTCTCGGCAGCTGCAAGCAGTAAAAGCTGGCTGTAGGGACAATAAAGCAATAAATGTCAACTTTTGGGCATGGTATAGATACCACAAGGGAGCTTGGCTGATTTACAACACCAGACAGCAAAAGTGGAAGGCACAGTCGGTAAGCTTTGAAGTCAATGGTATAAAGATGTTCTGGAACTTGTAATGACAGACATCTGGGTAAAGACAGTAAGGCTTTGCTGAAAACCTGCGATCTCTCTCCATAAGGCCTTATGTAAATCTTCTTTCTTTGTGTTATTCTGAATGTATTCATGTTGCATTAGAAATCATTGGACTTATTATCTTCCAAATTAAACTTGCGTTAATCTTAATTTCCTGCTCTTCATCTGTTCTTTCTCATGACATCCGGACTGGGAGAGGTTGAGGCTGTAAGGATATCAGTGATAGAATTATTACCTCAACAATTTGGTGCCGTGACCCGGATGTTGTGAGCATAACCGAAGGAGATTGCATCATCAGCGGGGACGAAGGTAAGTGGTTTTTACCTGGCGGTTTCCCCGCTGTATGATGTGATGACCCTGAGGTGTATTTAAAGGGCCACGATGAGGCGGTTTAGAAGAGCGGTTAGGATAAAAAACTCTGTGCCCCAGAGCTGGTCGCTGGCCTAGCCCCCTTCTACCGGACGCGGAGTTGCGGATTGTGCTGAGAGTTCCACACTCGGGATTTGGCTCACCCAAAGCGTGGATATAGTTTAGTTGTGGACGTTTGGACTTAGGAACGGGTTGGGTCACCCGGAGGTTTGCGCTTACCTCAAACAGGATGCAGTTATAGGACGGTTTGCCCCGCCGCGTCGAAAGCGACCAAACGTGTGACCGTTGAGGTACGGAGTAACTTTCTTGGTCAGGACCTAAATGTTACACTCAGTTAACTGAAACCCTTTCTCTTTGTTGCCGGTAACCGTAGGGTTTCAACTGTCTGCTTTGCTTTCTCTTTATTTCCCTTTTCTCTCCTTGTTGTGCACAGTGTGTGTATGTGTGTGACTAAGTGTGTTTGGCTGCGAGTGAGAGGTGACATCATCACAGGAGCTGTTTGTGAAATGTTAAGGAAACAATTATTGTGATTCGAACACTGGTTGGTTTTGTGCTGCAGTTATCAAATAGTAACATGGAGGAGTATTATAGGGGGTTTGAGGATGTTGACAGGGGAAATGGTTGGAAACCCCTTGCAAAACAAAATGGATGAATTGTAGCGTATTTGGATTGATCATAAAGATTCACATGACGTTAATAAAGTAAAATGTCTGGAAAATGCTGTCAAAGTGAAGGGAAATACGTATAACTAGGAGCGTAGTTAGACCTGGGCGGGCTTCTTGATAAAAGAGCAAATGTTGGGACTGAAACATGCTTTCGGTACAGTATATCATCCTCAGTCACAGGGCGAAGTTGAAAGAATGAACCAAACATTGAAAACAAAATCTGTGCACAGACCAAATTAAATTGGGTGGATGCTTTGCCAGTTGCTTTGTCTGTCAGGATGTCTGTTAATCAGTCCACAGGTTACACCCCACATGAAATCCAGACTGGGAGAGTCTTACTGGGACCAGCAAAGCAGATATCAGGACAAACGTGTGAATCGGCACAATTATCTTCTAACACTTTCTTTAATGAGTTGCAGACCCTAGCGGCAGAATTCTCCAGAGGACCTGAGAGAACAAGAGGTCCCCCTGTGGTACCAGGAGTCAACTGGGTGTAGCTCAAAGTCATCATCAAGCCAGGAACCCAGGTTCACAGGCCCGTTCCAAGTCCTGGGAAGAACATCTCATGTGGTTTGTCTGAGAGGAAAGGAGAAACCTGGTATCATTGGAGCCAGTGTGCACCAGCTGAGGAGCCTACAAAGTCACAGGCACCAGAGGTGTCATAAAGGGACATAATAAATCCCCTGGAGGCTCACCGGTGTGATCGCACTGAGCTGAAGTGGATTTATCCACTCCAGAGACTTTTTGTTTTGGTTTTCAAGATTGAAAGAAGAGGATTTATCCACTCCAGAGACTTTTTCTTTTGGTTTTCAAGAGGATTTATCCACTACAAGGAGTCATTATATTCAACTAATCAACAGATAAATTCAGGATTGGAAATTGGAACATATGTGATTCTTGATTCTGATTATGTGATCATGGAATGTGGTGTCTTTTCTGTCAATTAATCTTTGGAGCATGGGTTATATGCTATTGTTTTATGTACTTGATGTATGACGTTGAATCAACATTTCTGAGTAAATCCCACAGTGTGTGAAGGTTATAAGCTCCTGGGCTAAGTGGGATTGATCTGATATAAAGAATGAAAATGGTGATGCATGGTTGGGATGTTAGTTGTAAATGGAAATGTGGAGGAGGTTTAATAATGACACTTGTAGGAGTAATTGTATTCTTGATATGTGATGTTTTCCAGAGTGGTGAGCACCCCTCCAGTCCCAATTTCCGCAGCCATCGTCATCTACTCCGGAAAATGACTGAAATATTGGACACATGCATTAAAAGACATGGAGGTATTGAACTAGATTATGTACTTGGCTCGGACACCACATTTCAGTTTGATCTCTGTTCTGTGTTTACATGTGAGGGTAGTGAGCTAGCATTAATCTTGTTTCTGTTATGGCCAAAGGTGGTGAAGTGAAAACCCCTGTGGTTCAGATAGACTTTAACACCTTAACCCCGGAAGATGTTATCCAAGGGGCTCTGGGATTTACAGAGTCCAGTTTGTGGATGGCTCAGACAGCACGTGAGTCGGCCATTAGCAATTGTATAGCATGTGCGGCTGCTAGACCCACTCTAGTCACTGTACCTGCCCCCATATATGAGAACGCGGATCCACTAGGATTTAAATGCATGATTCTGTTAACTCATGGTAAAGAAAACCCTGCATGTCATACCTTAGCAAAGGTGTTTCTGGTTATTAGTAATAGCTCACTGGTAGGCACTTTTTCTCCTCAAAGTGAGGGATATGATTACCCCTGTTTCAATTTTACAGGGGTTACTGAAGAACCACAGTTAAAATTGGGAATTGTCTCTCCCTCATGATGCAACAAAACTTACCCAGCTGGCACTGTAGGACACTGGGCCCGAGAAGGTTTATATTACTATTGTGGTGGAAATATTTTGTTAGTCCAAATTGCCCCTAGGGCAGTAGGAAGCTGTGCAATGGTACGGCTAGTGGCTCCCTTATTGCTGTGGGGGTGCCAATAACCACACCCATTCAAGCAGTCCTTCTGAACAGAGGAATAGGTGGGAGCAGGAATGCATCTTCTGTCAGTGATTCTTTTACTTTGTGCAGATACTCTCTGGAGGGAACATTTGGTTTGGTTCAATATCTTATGGCAGCACTGGAGACGAGTGTGGTCGGATGGGATAACGGAATCAAGAAGGAGAGCAGGGTTGGTGTTCAAGGGATGCTTCGAATGGAGATAGACCAGAGGCAGCAGAAATCTGTGTGTTGTATGAGTACTCCACCCAGGTGAGATGCTGGCTCCAGATGGCCGGGAGGGAGGAGCACACACACCAGAGAGTGTTTTCCAATTCCTGATTCATTTGTTCGCACTGTCCATTTGTTTGTGGATGAATACATGAGGAGAACCAGGATTTGGCACCTAGAGAGGTTTAGAAGTCTTTCCAGACTTAAAATGAGGACCTCGGTTTGATGGCATGCCTTGGAGAAATGGTCAATAACAATGAGAATACCGGTAATAGATTTATTTTGGATATGTGTCATCGTTTTTAAGGCCGACCTGATCCACATGCAGAGAAAAACACTCAAACAGAGAAGCGTTGAACTCAATGATTTATTTACTCCGCTCAGACAGGAATGCGGGGAGTGGGAACATGCCGGTCGTCAGGCTGAAAGGAAAACGGCAGAGGTGAGTAAGGGAAACAGTTGAGAAGAAAACTACAATGGTCTAAGCTCACAGTTCTGGTGGAGATTGATCCACCGGGGGGAGAGGTGCGAGTCTGGAATAGAGCGGCCATGTAGGTTCGGCTGGAGCGTTCCGATGGTCCAAGTTGGTCCGTAGGAGGGTGAACAGGTTGCGCTCGAACAGACTGGGGGGTGTCGCAAGGGCAGCTGCCAGGTCAGAAAGTGATCCACAGTCCAGATTCTGTTTGAGGGGGGTCCTAGAGAGATCTCCAGCAAGGAGTGTGGCTTGAAAGGCCTAGGACACAGAAAAAACAGGCAATTAGTTAAAGAACTTCTTTCAAGATTCTTCCAAGATTACAGAAGTAACTGGCCAGGTGGTCACTACCGCAGTGGGCAAAACACTCAGGCGTAGAAGTGCTGGCGAGCCACCCTCATATAGTCCTCCAGCTGATGAGGCAACGATGTGCACCTGTCAAACTCTCGGACCCCCAGCTCCAGCGCCTCTTAGTGGTGAAAGAAGGATAGCAGCAGGCAGGGGAACACCAGACTCTGACAATATGGGAAGACAAGTGACAAAGTCTATGGGGATGTGAGACAACTGGGAATGGAAAGAGGTTGAAGGAGACTAGAATTAGGGTGATGGGAAGTCTTGTTTCTTGCGCAAATGGTACAAGCAGAGACGTTGAGTCTTGCACATCCTTGTTAGGATCCAGTGGAGTGCAATGAAAACCAGAAAACCAGAGAGTAAAAATATGGAGGGTAAAGAATAGACCAATGACCTAGAAGAGGTAATTAGATGGAATGTGGAGCAGCTGGTGGCAGGAAAATGCAGAGCAACTGAAGGAGGGAGGCTAATAAACACAAATGAGCAGGGACATGGAGGAATCCAGGGAAGTCATCTAAACACAAACATAATGCATAAATCCAATCTAACATGAATGAACCGAAATAACCACAACAAGAAAACATATGCAGGGGAACCAACAAGAACTCAAACAAAGGTGAATCATGATAGTTTGGGGTATTGGAGGTTAAAAGGATGTCCTGACAGCAAGTTGGCACCAGGGAGAAGATCAATAGCATAGGCATAAGGGATTCAGGGGGAATGTTAGAATGTTAGGTGTTATAAATTTGGAGCCAGGGTTAGCTTAAGATGGCTGGGAAATCTTTAGTGGGAAAAGTGAAAAATGAAATTTGCTCATGATGATTACCAGAGACTATTAATTAGATGTGTTCTATTTGGTGAGTTAGTGTATTTTATTGATTAAGAGAGCTGCCCATCTATGACTCTCATTCCTGGAGGAGACAAATGACATCCAAGATCATACTTGTGTCATCAGGAAATGAGCGGCTGGACACAAAAGCGCACTGAAGTAGAAAGCCTCGACAATTGTTGATTTCATCTGAAAAGTGTTTTGGTATCGGCTATATGGCATCCTGGAACACAGGAGCAAGGGCAGAACCAATGTAAGCTGTGAAGAAAACAGACAAGGTGGATGTAGCACAGGAATCTGGAATTTTGGAGTCGAACTGTTGAATTTGTTTGGTTAGTGTATCTAAAGCTTGAGCAACCAAGTTGTATTGTTGAGTTAAAGTTTGAAGCATGGAGTCTTAGTGGCTCTGTGGCAGGAGAATGCCTTGTTTGGTGAGGGAGGTGCATATTGTGCTCCAGGGTCTTGATGGCAAAATTGATCTGTCATACTAGTTGTCAGAGACACCCTTGTGTAGGCAACAACTATGGACAACTGAGGAAGGTTTAAAAGGTTTATTGACACAACAGAAAAAGTGAATGTTTCTTCCGGTTTCAGGACTGGGTTTCAGGACGCTGAGGAGATGTAGGTGGTAATTGTACGAAGTGAAGTTTGATAATGAGGTTAGTATAGCTACAGGAGACTGAGGTCGGCAGATTGTGGTATGTGGTTTGCTAATGGTGTTTGTCTTGTTGTTCCAGGAGAAAGATGAAGACGACGGTGGAGCTGTGAAACGTGGACAGGCAGGAGAGTAATGCAGTCGGTGTGGTGAGGTCCAAGCTGCAGATCCAGTGAGGAGCAATCGGAGGAGCGATGAGGAGATTCTTCGGAGGGAAATCTGAGGTACATTTGCTGGTGAGCTTCAAGAGATGAGGAGGCAGAGGACTGAAGACCAGAGGGAAAGGGATGGATTGAAGTGTGGGTTTCTTCCTCCAGCTGCAGAGGTTTTGATCAACTAAAGATCCAAAATACGTTCATGGTTTGGACACTTTAATCAGGTGCTTTTATGAGATGACAAATATTTGTCATCTGACTCACAAAAAATGTTTGTGTGAATAAGCAGAGATTACCTGAGTTGCAAGGCAAGGCATACACAAGGTAATTCAAGATGCTTCACTGAAAAACTGTCATTCACTGTCATTTTCATTGAGTTTACTATTATGTACTACCTTGTGTTGGTCCGTCACATTAAATCTTTACAAAACACATTAAAGTTTGTGGTAATGTGGAAAAGTTCAAGGGGTATGATTTTTTTTCAAGGAACAGTACAAATAGGTACATTGTAAATTTACAGCAAGAGACATGAAATATACTGTAAGTTATATATTCTGATCTCAATATTTCAACAATTTTTTTTTTCAAGACTAACTCTTGACTGATGGAGAAAAATACTTTATTTCAGAATGCTTCCTTGTGCCTCTCGTCCTTATGGCCTGAGGATCTTGGGTTTGACTTCACTATGAATTCCCTTCAAACAAGGTTTCTCTGGTGGATTTTTCAAAACACAGAACAGGCTTTGTCCTTAAGAAGAGACAAGTTATTTATTTCATTGCAAGTTTTCCTTTTTCTTTAAAGACAAAGAAGTAATTTCTGATGAACTGTAGCCTGTAATAAACATATACTTAAATAATTCAGTAACTTACAATGCACTGCAAAAATCTTTTGAAACTTCCCTCTGGGATAAGACAAATAAGAAATTTACAACACAATTTTCTCTTTTAAATGATAAGCGATTTTTCTATTTTCACACTAAAGTCGCTAACAAAAACAGAAAAAATATATTTTATGCAGTGAACTTCTCAGCCTGCCAAACCACTCCACTATTCTCACGGGGACCCAGCACATTTATAAACAGGGTAATGAAAAACTCAAAGTGTACTTGATCTGCTTCTGTAGTTCCATCCTCCAACAATCAGAATATAAATAAGAAAATAAACATATATATTTTTTGTTATGAATAAACATTTTGAAACTGTTTTTTTCTGATACCGTGTCCTCATTTTAGATTTCTCTGACTTGAAATGCTTTTTGCATGAGTTATCTGTAGATGAGGGAGTAAGAACACCTCCTGCTGCATGAACAGCTGCTCAGAGGACAGGGACTTCTAATCCACTCCCAGAGAAACAAGCTGCTGTGTTTTATCAGAGCAGAGAGTCAGGAAACCCACTGAGACAAGAATAAACAAATCCTGGCTTCTCTGTTGCTAAATTAATAATCAAGATAGTTACAGTGTTCATCTGTCATCAGTAAGGCTTTCAGCGCACCACCGTTGATTCTGCATCAGAAATGGGCATCCCTCCAAGAGAAGTTAACTCAGGTTCATCAGTTCACTTGTAGAGCTACCAAATTGCCTTTGCATTGAGTTACACCTGAGACTATTTCACTGTAAAGATCTTCACTGCAGAATGAGGCTAATGGTTACTGAGAGTTCTCTGAGGCACAGAAACTCCTCATTTCAAGTGAATCAAGCTACTTATACAAAACGTTTTGTCCATACAGCCTATATCGACAATTGTACTGAGAAATGTATGCACACTTATTGAGGGCATGTATACAATATTAACTTTGGGCTTTTGAAATGCATTGAATGCTTTTTCCGGACTGAAATTCATCTTCACTGATTTCTAAAAACAAGAATTTGGTGCATTTGTTTGAATTTTCTATGGCTTTTCTGTAACAAATAGTGTCAACATTATACATAAAGCCTCATATACATTTATATAACCCCACTAATAGCCATCAGCAGACTTCTAGCATAATGCTGGCGGGATCTCGGACCCCTCCTCTTAGCTATAGAAAAGTAGATTTAGTTTCCATGTCAGCAAACACTGTAATTGACCATAATTATAGATATATTGTAAAATTATCCTATATTTAGCAGAACTACATTAGACTAAAATGTAAAATGAAGCAAAAATAATTTTTAAGAAAAGATACAACATAATTTCTTAAATTAACTAAAATATTGTGTGAAGATATGTATTTTTGTGTCAGCATTTAACTAAGAATAAGTGATGATAAATAACATGTAACTCATTAAACTGAAAAAGTGGATATATGTAAGATCTATAAACAGCAGACATGTATAGAAAATTATTAAATTTCATTATTCTTTTACATTATTACTAAAATCGACCAACGTCTTCTATGGAGAGCCGTTTCATTCAAAATTAAATAAATACTGCTGTGGATAAATTATTAATAAATATACCATGAAATAAATATCCCCATGAAATAAAAAAAAAAAATTATGTTAAAAGAAAATTTCATCTTATTTTATTTAATTAATTTCAAGATTTATTTTTTTACTTAAAGATTTTATTATTTATTAATAATTTATCAATAGCAGCATTTATTTATTTATTTTATTTTTAATGAAACGGCTCTCCATAGTCTTCAAGTGTCCAGAGATACTTAATACTAAAACAAATTTTTAGCTCAGAATGCTTTACTAATTAATTGCAGTATGAGTTTGAATATTTCTGTAGGCATAGCAACTCAAGAGACAGTTAATTATTTATTCATCATGCTCCTGCCATCATCATTATCTCAGCACAACAACAACAAAACATGACAGAAGCAGCTGTTGTTCAATGAATTTATGAGGCATATATAATTGTTTGAATATCTGACTACATATCATTAAATTCCTACTTTCAGGGTTTTTTTTATTAGTCTCACTGTCAGGACCTGAGTGCTGTGTGTGTTTTCTGGTGCTGTTCACTGTGCTTAGCCTCTAGGTGGCACTGGAGACCGTGAGGAGAGGTGACAGGTGTTCCCTATTTCCTTAATCATCCTTGGAGGGTATTTAAGACGGAGGCTGCCAGCAATTCATCGCCAGAGTGTTGCCCTCAGTGGTATAAGTGGTATTGTCTACCAACAAATGGCTGGATGCTTCCTGTCTGGATCAACCATGGACCTCCTCAAGCGAACCCTGTCCACCCTCCATCACTGCAGAACCAACACCGGAACCTCAGTGCCCAACAACTTGTGTCAAGTACCCACCAGCTCCAGTCTCATCGGTGTGGAGCTTCGTTGTCGCTCCCCCCCTCCTGGCGGATCAGTCCTCATCCCTAGTAAGACAAATTTAGTAAAAGATACACTCTAAGATTCACTTTCACTTACCAGCTCTACTTATCTTGCAGTTGGTTTCCTGATTCCGGTTCCTCCCGTACCACCACGTTCCCTGTAAATAAAATCTTTGTTAAAACCTCATCTGTCTCCTGAATGCTTACTGCATGTGGGTCAAATCTTTCTGTAAAACTATAACAGAACACTCTGGCCAACCTGACCCAGCAGAGGCATTCAGGAAAACCCTTTCTGAACAATCCCATCAAATTCAAGCTCATGACTCCCCTCTTCGGTCCCTTGCCGAGCAGCAAAGACAGACTAACCTACAGATCGAGCAGTTAGCCTCTATGCTACAACACACACTAAGCAGTGTTACCGCTCCGGTCACAGAGGGCGCTACAGCCTCTCTCAGCAACTTCCACACTCTCGTGATGTCACTTCCCCTAACCCAGAGAAATATTCCGGGGAGACGGGAGATTGCAAGGGTTTTCTTTTGCAATGTACGCTTGTTTTCAACCGATCCCCGCAGTCTTTCCCACATGATCATGTCAGGATTTCCTATGTTTTGGGGATACTAATGGGTAAAGCATTAAGATGGACAGAAGCACGCTTTTCTGACTGCAGGAGTTGCACTTTTTCAGAGTTTGAGAAGGAATTTAGGCAGGTTTTCTCTAGTGAAATTGACCAGACTGCTACAGCCCATAAATTATGGTCTTTAAGACAAAGGAGGCAGTCAGTTTCTGACCTTTCAATTGATTTCCGAACCCTAGCAGCAGCCTCTGGGTGGGATAATTGTGTCCTTAAAACTGCATTTTTTTCAGGCTTTAAATGAGCCTCTCAAAGACGAATTAGCTTTAATAGATGAACCCAAGACTTAATGAGCTAATCAACTTAGCAACTAAACTTGATAATCGTATCAGAGAGAGAAAGAGGTCCTGACGAGATCATAGCATTGGTAAGACTCAACCCCCCAGCCAGGTTTCCTTAGCTATATGTTCCTCTTCTTCAGCACAGACCTCTGAGGCTGAACCTATGCAGGTTGGGCATACTCATCTCTGTTCTAAAGTGAGACAGAGACGCTGTCAGACCAATCGGTGTTTTTACTGTGGCTCTCCCGAGCATTTCCTAGCCAACTGCCCTATTTGCCCCACAGGACCAAAAGATCGGGTCCGTCAGTAATAGAGGGGGAACTGGTGGACCATTTAAATGACCCTATTGGCCCCAGACTTAGTTTGCCTGCCTCTTTAATATTCAGCCGTCCTATTCAGTCCCTCTCCGCTCAGATAGATTCTGGGAGTGAACAAAACCTTATAGACCAGAGATTAGTAAATGAGGTCCAGAGTGAGACTGAGTCTCTTCCCACACCACAGTTTGTTTCAGCCTTGGATGGGCAGAAATTACAACACATCGAACCAAACCTCTAACTTTAGTATTGTCTGGAAATCATAGGGAGGAGATATCTTTTCCTATTGCTCTGAACTCCATAGTTTTAGGCTTCCCTTGGCTACAGAAACACAACCCCCATATTAACTGGTCTGATAGCCGAGTCGAGTCATGGTCCACTAGTTGCCTTTCCTCATGCCTTCAGTCAGCTGTTGCCACACTTCCTGCTGACATTGCTCCTGCTGAGAGTGAAGTTACTGATCTTTCGCCAACCTTATGACTGCGCCATTGATTTTCTTCCTGGCGTTCCCCTGCCAGCCAGTAGGCTGTATAACATATCCGGACCTGAACGAAAAGCTATGGAGTACTATATTAATGAGTCTTTAGTTGCCGGCATTATTCGCCCCTCATCATCTCAACTCGGAGCCGGGTTTTTCTTTGTGGGTAAGAAGAATGGATCTGTTGGAATAATTGTATATAGATTTATCTTATATTTTGTCCTTTTCTATTAACTTTACAATTTGATCTTTATAACCTTTCATGATGTATGTGTGAGTAAGGATGTGATGAGTTTGTCTGCAGGCATGGATCAAAGGTGGAGCTGAAAAGGAAGCAGTCACAGATGAGGGTGTCATAAAGAGGGTGGCTGATTGTGCTGAACAGAAGACACACTGATCTTAAGATGGGGGAGACTGTGGAAGTGTGTTGTTACAAGATAATGGTGTTTATGACCTGTATACATTGCAGCTGTTTTTCCCATCCTTTAGAGAGCAACGTTTATTGTAACTAGGGAACCCCCAAAGATAATAAAAAGAGAGGTGCTGACAGATGGTTTTCAGAGCAGTAGGAGATTTGTAACTGAAAGCACATCTCTGTCCGTTCTCCTCGCAGCGAGTAAAATAACTAATTCTTTGTCTCTCTTCTTTTTGTGATGATTATAAGTGTTTTATGTTGTTTGAACCTGACAGGATCCCTTCGCCCATGTATTGACTACAGGGGACTTAATCAAATTACAGTTAAGAATAAATACCCGCTCCCACTCCTTACCTTGGCTTTTGAGCCAGTTCACAGTGCTACAATCTTTTCTAAATTAGATCTTAGAAATGCCTACCATTTAATCAGTATCTGCCAGGGGGACGAGTGGAAGACTGCATTTAAAACTCCTCTGGGACATTTTGAATACCTGGTGATGCCCTTTGGCCTCTGTAATGCACCAGCAGTGTTTAACAACCTTTAAAGAATCTGTTCCACTTTTAACTTCACTGAAAAGCACAGTGGAGGGCAATAATTCTGTTTCTGCCCCTTCACAAATTGATTCTTTTGTTCTTAGTGTTTCTTCATCATTGCGTGATGCATTAGACAATGCAGCCCCCTTGAAAAAGAAGGTAATTATTCATTGGAGGCTAGCTCCCTGGTTTAATTCAGAGCTGCGTACTTTAAAGCACAATGTTAGAAAATTGGAGAGAAAATGGCACTCTACACACCTAGAGGATTCCTACTTAATCTGGAAAAATAGCCTACTGTTGTATAAAAAGACACTTCACCAAGCCAGAACAGCTTATTTCTCATCATTAATAGAAGAGAACAAGAGTAATCCTAGGTTTCTCTTTAGTACAGTTGCTAAACTTACACAGAGTCATAGCTCTGTTGAGCCACCCATTCCCTTAGCTCTTAGCAGCCATGACTTTATGGGATTCTTCTTAAATAAAATTCGTTCGTTCGTCGTCTTCCGCTTATCCAGGACCGGGTCGCGGGGGCAGCAGACTCAGCAGAGACGCCCAGACGTCCCTCTCTCCAGACACCTCCTCCAGCTCCTCCAGGGGGAGCCCAAGGCGTTCCCAGGCCAGCCGAGAGACATAGTCCCTCCAGCGTGTCCTGGGCCGTCCCCTGGGCCTCCTCCCGGTGGGACGTGCCTGGAACACCTCCCGAGGAAGGCGTCCAGGAGGCATCCGGTATAGGTGCCCGAGCCACCTCAACTGGCTCCTCTCAATGTGGAGGAGCAGCGGCTCTACTCCGAGCTCCTCCCGGATGGCCGAGCTCCTCACCCTATCTCTAAGGGAGTGCCCGGCCACCCTACGGAGGAAGCTCATTTCAGCCGCTTGTATCCGTGATCTCGTTCTTTCGGTCATGACCCAAAGTTCATGGCCATAGGTGAGGGTAGGAACGTAGACCGACCAGTAAATTGAGAGCTTTGCTTTTCAGCTCAGCTCTCTCTTCACCACAATGGACCGGCACAGCGCCCCCATTACTGTGGCAGCTGCACCGATCCGTCTGTCGATCTCCCGCTCCATTCTTCCCTCACTCGTGAACAAGACCCCGAGATACTTAAACTCCTCCACTTGAGGCAGGAACTCCCCTCCAACCTGAAGAGGACAAGCCACCCTTTTCCGGTCGAGTACCATGGCCTCGGACTTGGAGGAGCTGATCCTCATCCCAGCCGCTTCACACTCGGCTGCGAACCGCCACAGCGCATGCTGTAGGTCTTGGCTAGAGGGGGCCAGCAGGACCACGTCATCCGCAAAAAGAAGAGACGAAATCCACTGGTCCCCAAACCAGACCCCCTCCGGCCCTTGGCTGCGTCTAGAAATCCTGTCCATAAAAGTTATGAACAGGACCGGCGACAAAGGGCAGCCCTGCCGGAGTCCAACATGCACTGGGAACAGGTCCGACTTAGTGCCGGCAATGCGGACCAAACTCCTGCTCCGCTCGTACAGGGACCGGATGGCCCCTAATAAAGGGCCCCCGATTCCATACTCCTGGAGCACCCCCCACAGGGCATCACGAGGGACACAGTCCAGAGGCACTGTCCCCGACCGCCACGCAATGTTGAAGAGGCGTGTCAACCATGACAGCCCTACAACATCCAGACACTTGAGGTACTCAGGGTGGATCTCATCCACCCCCGAAGCCTTGCCACCGCGGAGCTTTTTAACCACCTCGGTGACTTTAGCCTGGGTGATGAAAGAATCCAACCCCGAGTCCCCAGCCTCTGTTTCCACCACGGAATGCGTGATGGCAGGATTGAGGAGATCCTCGAAGTACTCCTTCCACCGCCCGATAATGTCCTCAGTTGAGGTCAGCAGTCTCCCGCCCCCACTATAAACAGTGTTGGCAAAGCACTGCTTCCCCCTCCTGAGGCGCCGGACGGTTTGCCAGAATCGCTTCGAGGCCAACCGGTAGTCCTTCTCCATGGCCTCACCGAACTCTTCCCAGGCCCGAGTTTTTGCCTCTGCCACAGCCCGGGCCGCAGCACGCTTGGCCTCACGGTACCCGTCAGCCGCCTCAGGAGTCCCACAAGCCAACCACAGCCGATAGGACTCCTTCTTCAACTTAACAGCATCCCTTACTGCCGGTGTCCACCACCGGGTTCTGGGATTGCCGCCACGACAGGCACCGCAGACCTTACGGCCGCAGCTATGGGCAGCAGCATCGACAATAGATGCAGAGAACATGGTCCACTTGGACTCTATGTCTCCAACATCCCCCGGGATCTGGTCGAAGCTCTCCCGGAGGTGGGAGTTGAATACATCCCTGGCCGAGGGCTCCGCCAGGCGTTCCCGGCAGATCCTCACTATGCGCTTGGGCCTGCCGAGTCTGTCCGGCTTTCTCCTCCTCCAGCGGATCCAACTCACCACCAGGTGATGATCAGTGGACAGCTCAGCCCCTCTCTTCACCCGAGTGTCCAAAACATGCGGCCGAAGGTCTGATGATACGACAACAAAGTCGATCATCGACCTCCTGCCTAGGGTGTCCTGGTGCCAAGTGCACTGATGGACACCCTTATGTTTGAACATGGTGTTCGTTATGGACAATCCGTGACTAGCACAGAAGTCCAATAACAAAACACCACTCGGATTAAGATCGGGGAGGCCATTCCTCCCGATCACGCCTCTCCAGGTGTCACTGTCGTTCCCCACGTGGGCGTTGAAGTCCCCCAGCAGAATAATGGAGTCCCCGGGAGGGGCACTATCCAGCACCCCCGACAGGGACGCCAAGAAGGCAGGGTACTCTGCACTACCACTCGGCCCGTAGGCTGAAATGATAGTCAGAGACCTCTCCCCAACCCGAAGGCGCAGGGATACAACCCTCTCATCCACTGGGGTAAACCCCAACACGAGACGGCTGAGCTGGGGGGCAACAAGCAAACCCACACCAGCCCGCCGCCTCTCCCCGTGGGCCACTCCAGAGTAGAAGAGAGTCCAACCCCTCTCAAGGAGATGGGTTCCAGAGCCCACGCTGTGCGTGGAGGCGAGCCCGACTATTTCTAGTTGATATCTCTCGACCTCCCGCACCAGCTCAGGCTCCTTCCCCCCCAGCGAGGTGACATTCCACGTCCCTAGAGCCAGCCTAAGCATCCGGGGATCGGGCCGTTGAGGTCTCCACCTTCGTCCGCCACCCAATCCTCTTTGCACCGGTCCCTCACGGTTCCCCCTGCAGGTGGTGGGCCCACTGGGGGATGGCCTCGCGTCTCTCGTTCGGGCTTGGCCCGGCCGGGTCTCGCGAGGAGCAACCCGGCCACCAGGCGCTCTCCGACGAGTCCCGACCCCAGGCCTGGCTCCAGGGTGGGACCCCGGCTCCGCCGTACCGGGCGACGTCACGTGCCTCGATATTGTGTTCTTCATGAGGGGTTCTTGAACCATTCTTTGTCTGACCCATCACCTAGAACCTGTTTGCCATGGGAGACCCTACCAGGGGCATTTAGGCCCCAGACAACATAGCCTCTAGGATCATTTGAGCACTCAAACCCCTCCACCACGTTAAGGTGACGGTTCAAGGAGGGGCTTAAATAAAATTGATTCTATTAAAAAGAAAATCTTTGACATACTCCCGAAGATGATCACTTCATCCTCAGCAAGTGAGACAACATTGGAAATAACTGCAGAACCTGATTTGTGTTTGGACTGTTTTGATCCTGTGGAGCTTCCTGAGTTATCAGAAATATTAGCTTCATCTAAACCTTCAACTTGTATGTTAGACCCAATCCCAACCAAATTATTTAAGGAAGTGTTCCCTCTGATTACCAGCCCCATTTTAGATATGATTAATCTATCTTTAGTAAATGGATATGTACCACAGGCTTTTAAGTTAGCTGTAATTAAACCTTTACTTAAGAAACCTTCGCTTGATCGAGATGACCTGAAAAATTACAGACCTATATCCAATCTTCCATTCTTATCTAAAATTCTTGAGAAAATAGTTGCTAATCAAATGTGTGAGCATTTACACAGCAATGGCCTGTTTGAAGAGTTTCAGTCAGGCTTCAGAGCTCATCATAGCACTGAAACAGCTCTGCTGAAAGTCACTAATGATATTCTTATGGCCTCAGATAATGGACTTGTGTCTGTTGTGGTTCTGTTAGATCTCAGTGCTGCATTTGATACAGTCGATCACAATATTCTCTTAGAAAGGCTGGAATATGCTGTAGGGATCAGGGGAACAGCGCTAGGCTGGTTTAAATCTTATTTGTCTGACAGATTCCAGTTTGTTCATGTAAATGATAAATCATCTTTAAACTCCAGGGTTAATTGTGGAGTACCACAGGGCTCAGTACTTGGGCCAATTCTCTTTACTATATATATGCTTCCAATAGGTCAAATTATTAGGCAGCATGGGATACATTTTCACTGTTACGCTGATGATACTCAGCTTTACTTATCCATAAATCCTGATTAGCCCAACCAGTTAGATAGACTACAAGCATGTTTTGAAGATATAAAAACTTGGATGACATTAAATTTTTTGCTTCTAAATTCAGACAAGACGGAAGTTGTCGTCTTTGGACCGGAGTCTTTAAAAAAGAAACTGCTTAGTCAATCACTTAACCTGGATGGCATTAAATTGACCTCTGATAATAAAGTAAAAAACCTTGGTGTTATTTTTGACCAGGACATGTCATTTAAATCCCATATTAAACAGGTTTCTAGGATTTCCTTCTTTCATCTCCGGAACATTGCCAAAATTAGAAATATCCTATCTAGGAGTGACGCTGAAAAACTAGTCCATACATTTGTTACTTCAAGGCTGGACTATTGTAATTCGTTACTATCAGGATGTCCACAAAAGGCAGTTAAAAGCCTTCAGCTGATTCAAAACGCTGCAGCAAGAGTTTTGATGAAAATTAAAAAGAGAGATCATATTTCTCCTATTTTAGCTTCCCTTCATTGGCTCCCTGTTAAGTCCAGAATAGAATTTAAAATTCTCCTCCTCACCTATAAAGCCCTTAATGATCTAGCTCCATCATACATCAGAGATCTGATTGTTCCATATGTTCCTAACAGACCACTTCGTTCTCAGACTGCAGGTTTACTGGTGGTTCCTAGAGTCTCTAGAAGTAGAATGGGAGGCAGATCCTTTGGTTATCAGACTCCTCTCCTATGGAACCAGCTCCCAGCTTTAGTCCGTGAGGCAGACACCCTGTCTACTTTTAAGGCTAGGCTTAAAACTTTCCTTTTTGATAAAGCTTATAGTTAGAGTAGCTTAGTTTATCCTGAGCTATCTTCCTTATTTTTTACCTCCGTTTTCTTCCCTCCCTGTTGGTTGGAGTAAGGGGGAGTCAGGTTTAGCCTAAACCGGCTCAGTTATGATTGAGGTGCAAACACACCCTCCATTTCTGCTACCTGTATGACCCCTTCTCTTTTCCAATGGTTATAATCAGTCTGACAGAGAGAGGTTTCCCAATCATTGTGTTTTTTAGTATAACAATGACCATCAGTGGGACCCTTTGTGAGGTGCCTTGAGACGACATTGTTGTAAATAAGCGCCGCTTAACTAAATAATCTGAACTGAAACTATCTGTGTAGTTATGCTGCTATAGGCTTAGGCTGCTGGAGGACATAACGACCACTTTCACCCTCTTCGCTACATTCTCACAATACTCTCCAATTTTGCATTATTTGCTGTTATTTCAGCTTTTAACCTTGTTCTCTCTTTTCTCTTCCTAGAAGCTACACCTGGCCTGGCTCTGTGTCTGCCTGTGACACCTTTCTGGAGAGGGGAATCGTCTGAGCTTCTGCTGGCAACAACTTAATGCTCACCCTCTACCGATGATCCACATAGCCCTGTCTTTTAGTGATTAACCCTTTCTCTCTCCTAGACATGGAAATTGACTGAGCTTTTACTGTAACTAATTATATGTGCTCTCTTTCAGACTCTAACCTTGAAAACTGGCTCAGAGTTTATCTGTTCTTTCTTTCTAGGTGAAACAACTAAAGGAGCTACATCCATTAACATTTACTTTTCCTTCCCATAGAAAGTACTTCTAGATCAGTGCTTCTTTGTTCTCTTTGTGTCTCTGCTCTGTTCTCTCAAACCCCCAGTCGGTCGTGGCAGATGGCCGCTCACACTGAGCCTGGTTCTGCTGGAGGTTTCTTCCTGTTAAAAGGGAGTTTTTCCTCTCCGCTGTCGCTACATGCGTGCTCAGTATGAGGGATTGCTGCAAAGTCAACGCCAGTGACTGTCCACTGTCTCTACATGCTCATCCGGGAGGAGGGAATGCTGCAAGTCACTGACTGGATGCAATCTGCTGGGTTTCCTTAGATAGAAAAATGTTTTATCCAATTTGAATAAAAAGCTAACTCTGACTGCACTATTCAATTGTTAGGATTAATTGGAATGTATGTACCTGACTGTCGTGAAGTGCCTTGAGACAACATGTGTTGTGAATTGGCGCTATATAAATAAAACTGAATTGAATTGAATTGTTTCAGTCGCTCGTCAATGACGTCCTCAGGGATTTTTTGAATGTTTTTGTTTTTGTATATCTTGATGATATTCTGATTTATTCTAAGGACATTGAGGAGCACTGCCGTCACGTTCGCTTAGTCCTTCAAAGACGGTTGGAGAACCAGGTGTTTGTGAATGCTAAAAAATTTGACTTTCATAAGAAATCAGTCACATTTTTGGGATTCATTCTTGAGGGTGGACAGGTTCGCTCGGACCCAAAGAAGATCAAGGCAGTCCTCCAGTGGCCTGTCCCAGACTCCTGTAAGCAGCTCCAATGTTTTTTAGATTTTGCAAACTTCTATCGCAGATTCATTAAGAACTTTAGTCAGACAGCTGCCCCGCTCACTGCATTGACCTCCACGAACACTGTGTTCTCCTGGACACCTGAGGTTGACAAAGCTTTTTCTGCTCTGAAAGAAAGGTTCTCACAGACTCCAATCTTGATTCACCCAGATTCCTCCCGGCAGTTTATTTTGGAGGTAGACGCCTCTGAAACAGGCGTAGGAGCAGTCCTTTCTCAGCAGTCCCCCACGGATGGAAAACTTCATTCATGCGCCTTTTTTTTCTCGACAGCTCAGCAACACTGAACAGAACTATGATGTGGGGGACAGGGAGTTGTTAGAAATTAAACTGGCCCTGGAGGAATGTGGCATTGGCTTAACACCCCAAATAGGGTTTTTGTTCCAACGTCTGTCAGGTTCCGGCTAATCCGTTGGTTTCACACCGCCAGATTTTCTGGCCACCCAGGGGTTAGCCAGACAATTTCTCTTATTTCTAGGAGATTTTGGTGGCCATCTCTTCATAAAGACGTTGGGGAATATGTACAAGCATGCTCAGTCTGCGCTAGGCAGAAGCCAGGCAACCAGCCACCTTTTGGTTTACTCCAACCACTTAGAATTCCTAAGCGCCCCTAGTCACACATTGCCCTTGACTTTGCTACTGGTTTGCCCATCTCTAAAGGGATGACGACCATTCTCACTGTTGTAGACCGCTTTTCTAAAGCCTGTTACCTCGTCCCCTTAAAGAAGCTCCCGTCAGCTTTTCAGACAGCCCAGCTGCTAGTACAGCATGTTTTTCGCCTTCATGGCATTCCTCAGGAAATATTGTCGGATTGAGGGCCTCAGTTTACATCTCGGGTATGGAAACTGTTTTGTTTGGCTCTCGGGGCCAAGACCTTCCTGACCTCTGGCTACCACCCCCAATCTAATGGACAGACTGAGCGTATGAACCAGCAGATGGAGTCCATTCTCAGGTGCTTGTCGGCTACAAATCCTCTGGACTGGAGCATTTACCTACCTTGGATTGAATATGCCATAAATTCACACGTTTCGTCAGCTACGGGCCTCTCACCATTTGAGGCCTCTATCTGCTATCAACCGCTTTTGTTTTCTGCAGATGAGAAGGACATTGCTGTTAGCTCCATTCGCCACCATGTTCACCGTTGTAAATAGGTTTGGTGCACGGCCTCCCAGGCTCTCCTCTGCACCGCAGACCAAAATAAGAAATATGCCGACCACAGACGGCGGCCGGCCCCTGTGTACCATCCTGGCCAGAAGGTTTGGTTGTCCTCTCGGGACATACCTCTAAAGGCAGTCTCTAAGAAACAGTGCCCCCGCTTTATTGGTCCCTATTTCATTGAGTCCGTCATCAGTCCTTCTGCCCTTCGTCTTCGTTTGCCTTCTAGTCTGCATGTTCACCCCATATTTTATGTTTCCCAGGTAAAGCCCTTCTTTTCCATTGCTTCTTGCCCTCCTGCCGGGCCACCATCACCCACCTTGGACCGGCTGGGACATTCTGTCTGGACGGTCCGTTGGATCGTGGACTCCCGTCGGCGGGGTCGCGGATGGCAGTACCTCGTTGACTAGGAGGGTATGGTCCGGAGGACCGTTCTTGGGCGCCCTGGTCTTTTATTTGTGATCCTACCTTGATCACGGACTATGTCTCCTCCCAGCCTTCCACGTCTTCAGGGCCGCCGGGTGGCGGCCATTGAGGAGGGGATGATGTCAGGATCTGAGTGCTGTCTGTTTTCTGGTGCTGTTCACTGTGCTTAGCCTCTAGGTGGCACTGGAGACCATGAGGAGAGGTGACAGGTGTTCCCTATTTCCTTAATCATCCTTGGATCAGCCTCAATTATTTCATGTTTGTGCACTCAATTCTTGCTTTTAAAAACATAATTCAAAATGTATGTTGTATATTTATTCCAGCCTGAAAGAGGAATGGTTTAAATGCATCATAAAAAGTCCAAATATTTTTATGAATGCATGTAAATGTCTTATCAAAACTGTAACTTGATTGGACTTAAACATACAATAAAGGGTATGGCAAAGAATAAAGAGAAATGAAGAAGCTTAGGTGAATAATGATTGATAAAAAGCAGGCTTGGTGATAGGGGCTAGGTGTCCGGGGAAGTAGAAAAAGATCAAATCAAAACTGAACAAAAGCTGTTCAAACCATAACAAAGTGGTGCTGAATTTTGAACTGGTACTTTTAATATTTTTGTTTGGGAGACAGAGTGTTATAAATGTAGCCTGAAGCAGTTTTTAATTAACAGCTGTTTCATGTTTAAACCCATTTGTCCCAGTGGTATGGAAAAAGATCTGAGATATAAAACATTTTCTTAAGTACCCAAAACATATTTGCAATTTTAGTGTCACAACATCCTGACAACACATGTAGTTGCTACTGTTGAATCAAATAGTGCTGTGCAGACAAAGGTGGCTTTTAGTTCCTTACACAATGTGCCTTTGAAAATGAAAGCCAAAGTCATATGATCCGGTGATGGTGCAGCACTGCTCCCCCATAACACTATCCTCATTCATTGCTCAGCATAAAGAAGCATCAGGTAGTCACATTTTTATGAATTACCAGTCTCTAATGTTTAATTGATCTATTTCAGTCTTTGAATTCAATCATGGCTGGAATGTAAGGATACTGATTTATTCTTTTGGAGTCAATCCTTCTAAGTTCTGTTGACACGTACTAAATTTAATATGCAACACTGAATAGATACAAGCTGAGCATTATGAATCTTGTCCTATTGTGGTTCACCACTGAGGCTTTTAAAATGTATGGCCATATGTTCCTACATGATGTTGACAAGCCTGGGGCATGGAAGCACTCTGAACATTGTTTCATTACTCATTCCTCATCGCCTCAGCAATTGTTCACCGCATCAGCAATGAATTTGTCTAGGGGCATTGACTAAGTATGAAAAATTGATCATCAGTTACAGTTCACAAATATTGTACTGTAGCACATTTATTCAGACTAAAGCAAATATTCTCTAATTCGAAACATCCATCCATTTTCTATATCCGTTTCATACAGGGTCACTGTGGAGCTGGTGCTCTCCAGTGGTCTACGGGTGAAAGGCAGGGTACACCCTGGACAGGTCACCAGTAAATTCAAAAGATGTCTCAATCAATACCTTTAAAATTTTTGAGCTTGGCCACAGATGTTTTCATTGCTTCATTGTAGATTACTCCATCTTCAGGAGAATATTTGTTAGAATGTTTTGGTCCTAAATCAATAGTAACTAATTTCTTTATAATCACTTCAGTTCTCATTTCTATTGCAGACAATATTACACTTACCTGCTTAGCTTTTAATTTGCTGTCTGGAATGTATTGCTCTCCCCATTATCCCAGGTTTGTATTTGGATTACCATCATGTATTTTGAAGCAAGGATTTGTTTAGTTTTTTTAGGTTTGCATTTGCAACATCATTGGACTTCTTCATTCTACTGATGTGCTGCAAGACAGATTTAATATGCTGTTCAATATATCAAACTTTGCCCCTTTACTTCTCTTGTGGCATTTAATGCAGCATAATGAATCAGTTGCAGATGCTTTCAGATGAGGCCTGGTGTAAGCGTCGATGGTATGGATCTCGAAAAAAAACGTCATAAATAATCCAAAACCTGTCAAGCATGTGCGCAATGCAGGGTTTCTTGTTTTAAGTGCCAAAAGAAATTCAAAGACAACCATTAGGCTGTCTTATTGTTTAATGTTAGTTTCTCAAAGGAACTAGAATATAAATTGTAGTTTCTCATGGATATAGGAATTATAAACTGACCATATAATCACAGATCAACTGGTTCTTTTGGTTAGTAATTCACCCCATTCAGTTAAACTGATGTCACACCATTCGGTGTTGTAGTCAAGATGTTTCTCCCTCTCGTTTTGTCATCCTTGACATGTATGGGCACAATTGGCAACATTAAAAAGAGTAAAAACCTATTTTTTTCAAAAAGTGGGGAAGCAAAAGCATATATTTTCTTCCCAACTTTTAAAAATAAGGTAGAAGTTACTCCACATGCTCCCTGTTTTGTATGCCATGTGTTTATTAGGATGAAGGCTGTAACTGTCATAGCACTTTTTGATCAACTCTGAATTGGTCGCAATTATGATAAAGCAAGGTGTGCTCAAAAGACAAGAATGAGAAGAGGTGATCGGCCAAACTCGGGACTGGTTTCCGGGTGACCACTAGGGAGAGAGGAAACTGTTAGAATGGGTTTAATGGAAATAGAAATGTAGTTCTAGAGAAGATGGGCTTACTGTTCAAGAAGTGTAGGATGATCCAGAGAAAGGCAAGTCATTCCACTGAACTGAGATCAAAGGAAGTTTGGGTTTTGTGAAACTGATTACATTCTTTCCCCCCTCCAGAAGGAATCTGAGGGGCGGAGGAACAAAAAGGGTGGACAGGCAGGTGAGTGCCAGAGAAAATGGAGGAAAGGATCCGTAAAGCAGCAACCAGGCGGGCTGTAGGAGGAGCGGTGGAACAAGGAAGGTAGTCCAGGTAGAAGTTCACCCACCAGATGCCACCCCAAATGGTGGAATACTATTAGCCAAATTTATATTCTGTTATTGCTTTAACTTTTGTGTAGCATGTCAACAAAGTCAGGAGCAGCTGAGCCTAGTTGAGATCAAATTACGTTAACAACAGTATCAAATACATGAAAAGGTAATGCTGCAGCATCATTTACTTAAAGCGATGTATCTTCATACACAGTTAAATGACTGGGCAGAAACAAAATAGTGTGACAAGAGTATTAATAAGAATCGGAGCTTAGGTTATGGTGAAATGTGTGAAGATATTTACAGATGCTAAATGCATGTAAACCTGAATTTGTGTGTGATTGTCATTCTCATCCTTGACTCAAAGGCAGATCTGCTCCTAAAGTAGTCCTACTAAGCAAATATCATCTCTCTGCTCTAATGCTGTTTGCCCACATTTAAAGCATTTTGCAAACCTCACCGGGAAAATGGAGCATCATTGTTGGTGTCTTTTATAATCTGTGGAAGTGAAAAGGAAACATCCATCTCTAATCGATATTTAATTTTTTTCCTCTAGTCAAATGGTCTTCTTCAAGTTGTGCGCTGTGGCTCATCAGGTCACGACAGAAAGTACTATTTTAAATCAATTAAATATTTTTTCACTATTTTCTTCCTCACTCTCTCTCTTTGCGACTGGTGAAGGACAAAAATTGTTGTAAATTACATCCATCTGCTGGAGTTGATTTAGTTTGGATCCGCACATACTGTATTCAGTCAAGTCTACTTTGTGAATCAGGTGCAGAAATAAAGTAAATATTGTGTGAAAAAAAGATTGCTCTGCTTTGTGAATATCACCATTTACATTTAACATTCTTGAGAGTATGAAAGAAAACTTGTTTTCTTTCCAAGGGAGCACAGTCAAACTTCTGAATTTAGTTATTGTTTAATGAGAACACTATTGGTGCTTTGCCTAATCCAGACCTATATTGCTAGCCAGTAAATGCCTTTAGTCTAAAACACATACTACATTCTAAAGTCTTGAAGCAGATGATTTTAAATGTCTTGCAATGGATATTATGAAGTTTTATTTGACACAATAGTTATATCTAATTTTTGAATATGGAATCAAGAATGTTACCTATATTTTTCATAAAAAAACATGGAAAAGGTGTGGAAAATTTTATAATTCTAAAATGAAAAAAAGAATGAGTATTAAGGCTCTGTTGCTGAGCAATGATTCTTGCAACAAGAATTAACCAAAACTTTGAACTTGAGAAGTATTGATGTTTTTCTTTTCATTTGAAACAGACCCTGACACTATACATCACCCAAACAATCAAACTGAGCTCCAAGCTGTGCTCGACTGGATACCTGATTTTTTTATTAGGACTGCAGACTGACATTGATAATGACTGCGCCATCTTGAACAAGAGCTGGACGGATCAATACAGCCAAATTAGAAGCACAGTATCTCTCAGATCAAAGGTTTACTCTGATCTTCCGAATCTGACTACAGCACGTGTGCAAATATAGAACCCTGTTGTTCTTGTGACAGCTCCATCCCATCCTTAAAAGCTCCTCTGTCGGCACTGCAGGAATACCAATCGCCTTTCATTGTTAAAGACTTTATGCAATCAATTTCAATCTAAGGATGGTGGTCAATCACACTCCCAGGCTGACACGCGAAGCCTGCAGCTGGGTTTGAGTGGAGATGAGTTTGACAAAACTCTTGGAGTCCAACGCCTCTTTGCTGTCTGCTGTGTTTTTTTGCCATCTGCGAGGATTCTGATGCATAGGGGGTTGTAAATGCACACCAGGGAAAAAACAAACCAAATCCATTGTTCCTCTCTGGTTTAATACCTCACCAACTCTCTATCTGCCAGAAACCAGAACGATTGGACAACACTGGGCACCTGGAAGATCTTCTGAACATTAAATTGGCCGTGGGAATTAGTAAGTCCCAACACACCTGATGGCTTATAAAGGCAAAATAAGACAACACTGATGAAAGCAAAGAATAATAACCACACTTCAAACTGCGCTCTTACTAAAACTTGCAAGTTGGCACCAGGAAAGGTGTTTTGTTTGCTTTGTAGCAGAAACAGTAAAGTGAAAAACAGCACAGGTGCACATTATGTGAAGGTGCTTATTTCTGAAACTGGGGTTGATTGTTGCCAGCAAGTTTCAAGAGAATTCAACAAATCACAGAACAGCACTTAAAAGTTACATATTTTGCACAAAAGCAACATGTTTGTATGACAGAAAAACATTTCCATAATCATGCTGTCAATATGAATGATCTAATCATGCAGTTTCAGGGGGTTAAACGTAGCCAAACAGCAGCTGAGAAGTAATAAACTGAAGAATGTAGCTGTGGGATGATGGTTACAAACACCACAATGCAATAAAGTGTTTATGGTCATTGCATTTGCTTGTGTGAGAAAATATCCCAGCTGGGATTTTACCATCTATTTCTTTCAGGAAGCTGGGAGATATTTAGGCTGAATGACAAAAAGAGTGGGTTGAGTCGTCTTGTAATTGGAAAGTTGTGGGTTAGATTCCAGCTTCCCTCTACCATATGTTGATGTGCCCCTGGGCAAGACAATTAACCTCAAACTGCAAACTGATCTGGGTTAATCTGTGTTAATTTTCCTTTAGTAAAAATATCCATGAAATAGTTACTAATAATTTAAGTAAAAAAAACTTTTTTTATATATATTTCTTTATTTAAGATAAAGATAGATTACCGGTAATATATTAGATGCTCAAGTTTTACTAAAGCTTTCACATGTAAAAATATCCATTTTGGAACATTTTAATTTATTGAATTGTAGCACCTTTGGCTTTCAATACAAGAGGCAGTCAAAATTGTTTGTATTTTAAGATTCTGCTTGTCTAGTTTTTAGCTCCAAATGTCAGGGTCCAAATACCAGCCTCCAAATGTTACCCATCAGACCTGTTTTAATTATAACTTCCACTAGTTTCTCTGACAGAAACTGCTGAGGTTATTAGTGCCGTTAGACCAGAGGACACAGAGATGACATGTTCAGCTGTAGTCTGTAGTTAACAGTGGAGCAGGGAGAACCAAAGGCAGACAGTACCTACAGTGTGAGGTGTGTTCCTCAGGTCTCAGCCTACTATTTAATTATATCGCACAAATGGAGCGGCCGCCTGACCCAGAGCAGAGTGACAGATTTAAGCTGCGTAGTTTTCTCACTCAGGCTGTAGCGCACCAAGCATTTTATACTCCACATGACCGGCTTAATGAACTCAGAGTCAGATGTTACTGTATGTCAGTGGCTAAACCATTTTTGCGTTTGGGTATGGGGTGTTCCTGACCACTTCTTCAAGGACAATAAGGAAAAAAGAAATAAATTAAAAAGATCATCCACATTCATGCACACAGTCGCACACTAATAGTGGTAGAATACATTGCAGCAACAGCTGCTCTGAGTCAGGCTGACAGAAGCAGGACTGCAATACAATCTTATACGGCCACTCTGCTCTCCCAAACTGTCCATAATGACAGCCAGTAGGACATGGAAACTTATTATTTAAGTAGGACGGTCTGCACCACCCTGCGATGGACATGCGACCTGTCCAGGGTGTACCTCGCCTCTCGCCCAAAGACCGCCGGAGATAGGCACCAGTTCCCCCACGACCCTATATGGAAGAAGCAGATATAGAAAATGGATGGATAGATGGATGGGTCTGCACCACTTTTGCACCTGTTATCCATTGCCCACGCAATCCTGTAAATCACCCACAACACACCCACTTATTGCACCTGCGATTTTTTTTTTTTTTTGCACAAGCAGTTTAGTGCTCCTTACTAAGTGTTCTGATATACCATTTATTGGATTTGTACATTCAGAGAGGAATCTTTGATCATTCCTCTTTGTACAACCTCTTCATCTCCTCCAGCATCTTGGGTCCTCTTTTATAAACTCTTCCCTTTAGCTAACCCCACAGCTTTTAGAGGATTTAGGTCAGGGGACTGACATGACCATGCAAGACTGTGCTTCTCTGTCACATCATTACAAAGCATATATTTTTAAAAATGGTTTTATAAATATTTAGATAAGTTATTGTTTAGGTAAACCAACAAATTTATTAAGCACTGAACTCCTTTTATTACAGCAATAAAATAGGCAATTTTTTGTATTAGTTTTACACATATTTACCAGAAGTGCCAACCAATTTGTTTGTATGGATTGCTGCATGCATGACAAACCCAGTTGCCTCAACATTGACCGGAGCACTATACTTTATAGAACTCTAAAAAATCTCTTAAAAACACATGACATTCTCAAGATGAAAACTGTTGCTTTTATCATGTTAGATTTCAGAATGTATCCAAACATTTGATGGATTAGACCAAGAGCTTTTAATTTTTGTCTGTGAAGGCTTTTGGTAACCATATGGGAAAACAATTGTATGCATTGTGCTAATATTTATTAAGAGTGAAGGATTACAACAAATCTGACAGACTATAAATAACAGAGGGTCACGATGAAAAAGACAATGTTATTTTTTTTACACTCTGAATTGGTTGCAATTATGACAAAGCAAGGTGGATTCAAAACATTTATTTGCCAAACAAGACTGAGAAGAGGTGATCAGCCAGATTTGGGAGGAAATGGTTAGCATGATTTAAATGGAAAGGGAAAGTAATGTTCAAAAAGAGATTGCCTTAGTGCTCTAGAAGTGTAGGATGATCCAGGTAAAGGTAAGTCACTCCACTGAACTGAGATTGACAGGAGTTTGGGTTTTGTGAATATAATCGTTCTCCTTCCAGGATTCCAGGAGGAATCCGAGGTGCAGAAGACTGAGGGAAGCAGCAGTTCACACCTTAGACCTCCCCCCTACCTTTAGACCCCCAACATGCACTTGGGATCTCAGAGGAAGATGTAAATAGACTATTTCAACGCCCGAAAACAAAGAAAGCCCCAGGACCTGATACTGTCTCTCCATCATGCCCAAGAGCCTGCGCTGACCAACTGGCACCCATCTTCACTGAGATCTCCAACAAGTCACTAGAGCTGTGTTAGGTTGCCTCCTACTTTAAACTCTCCACCATCATCCCAGTACCCAAGAAACCCACCATCACAGGATTAAATGACTACAGGCAGCAGGTGAGGCTGGGGAACATCTTCTCCCGCACAAGAACTATCAGCACTGGCGCCCCTCAGGGGTTTCTTCCAACCCTTCTCCACTTCTACCCCTAGACTAATGACGGCAGCACAGCGGACACCTTTTGTGAAACTCCTGAAGTTTGCTGATGAAACCATTGTTATAGGACAAATCCAGGACAGTGATGAATCTGCATATAGACAGGAGGTGTATTGGCTGGAACACTTGTGTGGTCAGAACCACCTAGAACTTGGAAGGCCCAGCAGACTCAGCAGAGACTGTACTTCCTGAGGCAACTCAAGAAGTACAACCTTCCACAGGAGCTCCTGGTCATTTTCTACACTGCCATAATTCAGTACGTCCTGTCTTCGTCCATCTTAGTGTGGTTTGGCTCATCCACAAAACAGGACAGGTCCAGACTGCAACGAACAATCAGGTCTGCAGAAAGAATCATTAGGGCAGACCTTTCCTCTATCCAGGACCTATACAGGTCAAGGGTCAGGAAAAGGGCAGCAAAAATCTCTGCAAATCCCACACACCCTGCACACAAACTGTTTAGGCTTTTGCTGTCTGCTAAAACCAGCTGCCACAGAGACAGTTTTTTTGCCCCAGGCTGTTTCTCTGATGAACACTTGACAGTTCCAGAACAACACCAGGCATTCTTGGACTGATCTCACATTATATTTGATTGTAAAGTCAATTCTGGATATATACATTTAAAAAGTTATTATGTAATATTGAGAGCACCAGAGTCATATTCCTTGAACAAAGTTGGCAATAAAGCTGATTCTAATTTTGAAAAACTATTTTAAAGAAAAATATGTTCTGTGCTTAATGTTTATACTCCACTTTTGTTGGATTGTCAAACAGTGACTACAGGTCCTTCTCAAAAAATTAGCATATTGTGATAAAGTTCATTATTTTCCATAATGTAATGATGAAAATTTAACATTCATATATTTTAGATTCATTGCACACTAACTGAAATATTTCAGGTCTTTTATTGTCTTAATACGGATGATTTTGGCATACAGCTCATAAAAACCCAAAATTCCTATCTCACAAAATTAGCATATCATTAAAAGGGTCTCTAAATGAGCTATGAACCTCATCATCTGAATCAACGAGTTAACTCTAAACACCTGCAAAAGATTCCTGAGGCCTTTAAAACTCCCAGCCTGGTTCATCACTCAAAACCCCAATCATGGGTAAGACTGCCGACCTGACTGCTGTCCAGAAGGCCACTATTGACACCCTCAAGCAAGAGGGTAAGACACAGAAAGACATTTCTGAACAAATAGGCTGTTCCCAGAGTGCTGTATCAAGGCACCTCAGTGGGAAGTCTGTGGGAAGGAAAAAGTGTGGCAGAAAACGCTGCACAACGAGAAGAGGTGACCGGACCCTGAGGAAGATTGTGGAGAAGGGCCGATTCCAGACCTTGGGGGACCTGCGGAAGCAGTGGACTGAGTCTGGAGTAGAAACATCCAGAGCCACCGTGCACAGGCGTGTGCAGGAAATGGGCTACAGGTGCCGCATTCCCCAGACCTGGGCTACAGAGAAGCAGCACTGGACTGTTGCTCAGTGGTCCAAAGTACTTTTTTCGGATGAAAGCAAATTCTGCATGTCATTCGGAAATCAAGGTGCCAGAGTCTGGAGGAAGACTGGGGAGAAGGAAATGCCAAAATGCCAGAAGTCCAGTGTCAAGTACCTACAGTCAGTGATGGTCTGGGGTGCCGTGTCAGCTGCTGGTGTTGGTCCACTGTGTTTTATCAAGGGCAGGGTCAATGCAGCTAGCTATCAGGAGATTTTGGAGCACTTCATGCTTCCATCTGCTGAAAAGCTTTATGGAGATGAAGATTTCATTTTTCAGCACGACCTGGCACCTGCTCACAGTGCCAAAACCACTGGTAAATGGTTTACTGACCATGGTATCACTGTGCTCAATTGGCCTGCCAACTCTCCTGACCTGAACCCCATAGAGAATCTGTGGGATACTGTGAAGAGAACGTTGAGAGACTCAAGACCCAACACTCTGGATGAGCTAAAGGCCGCTATCGAAGCAACCTGGGCCTCCATAAGACCTCAGCAGTGCCACAGGCTGATTGCCTCCATGCCACGCCGCATTGAAGCAGTCATTTCTGCAAAAGGATTCCCGACCAAGTATTGAGTGCATAACTGTACATGATTATTTGAAGGTTGACGTTTTTTGTATTAAAAACACTTTTCTTTTATTGGACGGATGAAATATGCTAATTTTGTGAGATAGGAATTTTGGGTTTTCATGAGCTGTATGCCAAAATCATCCGTATTAAGACAATAAAGGACCTGAAATATTTCAGTTAGTGTGCAATGAATCTAAAATATATGAATATTAAATTTTCATCATTACATTATAGAAAATAATGAACTTTATCCCAATATGCTAATTTTTTGAGAAGGACCTGTATGTTCAACACTTATCTGTTGAATACCACAGATCTCGGACTATTTATGCATGTTGCAACTTCAAAGTGTTTCTAACTTTCAACTGTTTTTGACACATTTAATGTCGGGTGCGGCGGAGGACCCCAGAATGCAGACGGCCGAACATCTTTACCGTAAGTAAAAACGATTTATTTTTGGCAAGGCATGTCGTTTACAAAAAGGAGGCAGGAACAAAACACTGACAGGCATGGGGGACAAAAAGAAGCGTGATCCGTAATTTTTCCGCAATGAGTAATAGAATGATTGTGAATATAAAGAGCATGGAACTGGTGAAACAGGGAGACTAATTGCTTATTGCAGGTGGACTGAATGAAGTAGATTACAATGGCTGACAGAGACCGGGAGAACAAGATGTGACTGGAGCAAAACATAAATCCAATAATACAAACTAATTGGGAGAACACCTAACGTGCAAAACAAAAACTAGAAAACAATACTAAGAAACTAAAACACATCCAGGAAAATAATAAACAGAAGCATGATTCAAAAAATAACTGGAAATAAGAATAACAAAAACCCAAAAACATCCACAAATCATGACATTAAAGGTTGGTTTATTGGTGTTTAATTGATCCTTTCTTAGGTTACAGGACAAAACACACTCCCCAATACTCCCAGAAAACAAACCTAAAAGGAGTAGACAAGTCCAGAGGGGCTGTGAATCTTCTTCTGATTAAAGAGAATTTCCATCAAAATAGTGACACCCTCTGAGAAATCTACACTGCCAACATGCAAGGGTCCAGGGACCTTGGGGACCCACAGTCTAATTTGCTTCAAACCTGAAAGGCAGATAATAGTGCTGATCTGACAGCCAGCCAATTCCCAGCTTCCCTCATCAAGAATACATTCAATTTCAAACATCAAGATGTCTGCAACAAAATTGAAAATGTCTTTGAATGAATGAAAGCTGGATGTGTGTGAGGGCGACCTTAAGGAATCACTGATATTCTTGACAAGTTTGAAACATCATCGGTTCCAATGTTCTGAGCTTGGGCCAAAATTTAAATGAAATCAATGTTTGCTTGAAAGACACATACTCATTCACTCTTGAAGAAAAAACAGTGACTTATACCATATGATGTTCCCTTTCTTCATTTGAGTTTTCAGGCATCAGGCTGAGATTAGGCCCACAAGCCTTGCTGTCAACATGTGCTATTGTATTTTTAAAACTGAAAATCTGCAGATACCTTAGGCTAAGGAGGGTTATATAAAGCGGCAAGCTGCAAACAAAAACAAGGAATGTAAAGGTAAGTTGCCAAACATGAGATTCCCCTTTAGGGCTAAATTCTGTGCATTGTGTTCCTCCTGCTGTATTTTCTAAAATGTAATACCTAATAAATGTGACTGCACATCACTGTAGTTACTTACTTTACTTTTCTATTCATCCATTTTCTTTGCTTGCTTTTTCCATACAGGGTCAGGGGAGAGCTGGTGCTCCAGCGGTCTACGGACGAGTAGCGGGGTACACCCTTGACAGGTCGCCAGTCCATTGCAGGGCAACACAGACACACAGGACAAACAACCATGCACACACCCATTCAAACCTAAGGGCAATTTAGAGATACCAATTAACCTAACAATAATGTTTTTGGACTGTTGGAGGAAGCCGGAGTACCCGAAGAAAACCCATGCATGCATGGGGAGAACATAAAGACTCCTTTCTGCATGGAGTTTGCTTGTTCTCCCCATGCATGCGTGGGTTCTCACCAAGTACATTTTTTACTGAATGTAAGATATTGAGTGCTCAAGTCTCTAGAGAGAACCCCACTTGAAAAACAGTTCAACTATCCCGTCAAGTGTTTTTTTTTTAAATCTCTGATTTTCTATTGAGAATAAAGAACTTGATCCCCTGTAAAATCTGAATTATTAACCATGAAAAGAAAGATAAATGCGAATGACCTTCAAATAACACTGTAGTGAAATATAAGCCAATGAGACAAAATTTGTTCATTTTTGTATGTATTTAGTTTAAAGTTACTACCCTTAAAATACAAGAATTTATTAACAAAAATAAGTCAACTCAAAGTCAAACATACTTCAATCAACAAACTCTTTACTATGCTAAAACAATCCAACTAAACTACCAAGCAGAATTAAAGAATAACAAACTAATGGCCTATGTACAATATAAACAAGTTTATTAAAGATGATTGAAAACCATGACCAAAAGAGTGATGCAACATTACCATGCAATGGTAATGTTTGAGAACCAAGGATTATCTTGAAGAATCTGGAAATGAAGTTAAGTTAGTCTTGGAACTAACTTAGGCAATAATTGGCATACCTTTAGACAACCATTCACAAAGCAAGATCAGATAAAATATTATTTTAATAAAATAATGTTTTAAGAATGATCTGCTGAATAAAAGCAACCTTCTGGATGACTAATTATCAACGGTATCTAGTTAGCTGCCTTTATTTATTAAAATAATATTTAAAGACATATTATTAAGGGAATATTTTGGAAAACAGCCAAATCTTTCTGGTGAAATGGGGCTTAATGGTGTTTACTTAGTGATCAGATTTAGTAAAATAATGTTTAGGGACTATTATTTACTAGCTTGAAAACTAACAATCTTTCTGTAAAATATTCCCTAGTAGGCAAGCACGTGTTCTTAGCTTGTTAGCAGTGAAAGCTAACAGAGGAAGCTGACAGCTTAGCACAAGAATCAAACACACCTTTAAAATACCGTTAATAAAAAGGTTAAAATGCATGAGCGCGGACAGCGCGTTATTGCCGATCTTCTGTGTTAAAATCACCCCTTTAAATAAAGTTTGTCTTAACTTTAAAAACACACAAACACAGAACACAAACAGCACGTGCTGAGCAGAAAGCCTGCTAGCACCAAGATAGCAGAGTCCAACACAAACAAAACCAAAGTTCATAAAATGAAAAACGTTCAGATCATTTCATCCTAAATAACTCTCTATTACTCTGCCCATAACCTAACCTCATGAACCGTGCTCAGGAGATGTCCTGGTGACGACGAAGTTTGAAGAAAGCTCCATGAACAACGGGTTAGCTTCCAGCTAACCTCCGTAGCTGTGGATGAAAGACGGCTCGTTCTGTCCGCCAACCAACTGCACATTAACGTAACCACAGTGATGCGGGGCTGTTGTCCTTCCTTCAGACTCGGCTTGTAGAGACGGCGTCTCTGCAGGGAATTCTCTGTTTGCTTCTACAGGCCTCAGAGAGAGAAAGTAAAGCAATGCTTATACCTTAATTTCCCTTTTTTATGAATGAATACCGGGTACACAAACAATGATTCACTCGTACTTAACTTGTGCATATGATCGCGTGATCTTATGACACCCTTGGATCCAGTTTGAAGAGTTTATGTCTTTTTGCCAGCAAAGAGACATTAGCGCCGCTGGGTCTCTTTGTCCAGGTCCCTGCGTGACCCGCGTAGAAGAGGCAGGATGTAGCAATAGCGGTGCTTTTATTTGGACAGTGATGTCACAGGAAGTCCACAGTTACCCCGTTTCCTGTCTGTGTCGGAAGTAGCTTATTGCAATTTATTGTGAAAGTTCCAGGAAAGTCTGTACTGGCCTTTCACGTTGTAAACATGGCTGTGGGTCCCAACACCATGTTGGGACTACAAGCTAAGGAAGGCAAACTTAAAAATTGATTCAGTTTAATTGTTGTGCCAGTTCACAACAAAGTATCTGGTGTGTGTAGTCAATCATGGGTGAATTGCCTAAACTTTCTTCTGGAGAGACTTGGTGAATAGTGGCAAAACAATCTTAAGGATTAAATAGGCTTGGCTTTATATTGGAAGCTGTGAAATTACTATAGACATTCCAGCATGTCTGGTGCGATGACTTGACACAATGACTTAGTAGTGTAAATTTTAAAACTTATGTAAAACGCTAGCTGGATCCAACTTTATCTTAAGTGTTTAGCTGCCTCTAACCTCAAACTGGCAGTAGCTTCAAAGGCTTAATGCAACTTCTAGGGATGGATTAACCTGCTGGCTAAAATGTTAGAAATTATCAACTTCAACCCATTCCTTGAATCGTGCCTATTTTTGTTGGTATCCAAACATGCAATACTGGACCTTGGACACATGCACACCATGAAACTGTTCCACTAGCAAACACAGTCAACCTAATTGGTATCAAAAAGGAAAAAAATAGGGTGTAAATATGGTAGGATAAATATCGTACTTAATGACTGGTCTGCATTCCTTAGACCAACTGGAAACCAATGAAGTGGACATGTCGAGTGACGCCTCCCACAACGTGTCGAGCGATGCCTCCCACAACGTGTCAAGCATAAAACCTTTTAAAAATACTCAAAGCACTTTACAAAAGCCAAATCAGATTCCAATTGGTTCTAGTCATCAACCAATGCAGTCAAGTTTTCTAGCTAAGGAAGGAAACCTCCAGTAGAACCAGGCTCAGTGCAAGTTGCTATTTGCCATGACCAACTGGGGGTTTGAGAGAACAGGGCATACACAGCACTGAACCAGGAGTACTCTGTATGCAAAAGGAAAGTTTAAATAATGACTTCATCTAGGAAAGAACATTAAGCAGATAAACTCTGAGCCAGTTTAAAGTCTTGAGTTTGAAAGCTTATCCAAAAGCTACCTCTAGGAGAAAGGCAGTGAGTACTGTAACAATTAGACACCTGCATGAAGCTAATCTATTAGCAGGAAAACCCACTGTTAAAATATGCTCAAGAGGACACAATTTGCCAAAGAACACAACTGTCTGAAAAAGAACTGGAATAACATTTTGTAGACTAAAAGATTGTTCTTTTTGCATCCAAGGGCCGCAGACAGTTTGTCAGGTGATTCCTGAAATATTAAATTGAAGCCACAGATCACTCTGACATTGAAGCATCATGATATGGGGATGTTTCTCTTACTATGGTTTTGGGCCTACATATCACAAGGGATCATGGATCAGTATGCATGTATCACAATACTTAAAGATGTCATGTTTCCTTATGCTGAAGAGGAAATGCCCTTGACATTTTTTTGTTTCAACAAGACAACTCCAAACAAATCAGTAACCAAGCAGCATATTGGTTCCAGATGCAAAGTTATGGAGTGGTCAGCCCAACCCATAGACCTTAATATGATTTAAAACTTGTGGGATGACATCAAAAATGCTGTTTTTGAGGCAAAAACAAGAAATGCAGAGGAGTTGTGGAAGGCTGTCAAATCATCCTGGGCTGGAATTTCTGTTCACAGGTGCCAGAAGTTGGTTGACTCCATGCAACACCAATGTGAAGCAATTCTCAAAGACAATGGTTATAACTAAATATAAGTTTAGTAATTTACAGAAATTGTAAATCCTAATGATTTTTCAGTTTATGTAGTAAATATTAGTTTGTAAAGAAAATTGCAGACACTGCTATTTTGTTGAACAGCCCAATGTTAATTTTTCATAATTTTTTGTAACGTGATTAAAATATTAATACATTTTTCTCCATGGTTGGTTTATGTGCATTGTTTCCAGTGTTTCCATCCTAGGGATTTTGAGCTTTTCTCGTGTTTTTAAACACACTGCTATTATTTGGAACACAATTGTACCTTCCCTGTAGCTTCATTATGCTGTGCCATTTACACACGCATGCTTTATACAGTTCTATAAGTAGCCTAGATGTATTTTCACACTATGGTAAATGACTTCAGAAAGGAATTGCCACTTATTGTGCATTTGTTCTGATTAAAGCAAATCCTTCTCAATTTCAAAAAGTACCTAAAATTTGACTTGTCAAGTAGTATTTTCTTTTCTGTTCATATTTCCTAAATGCAAGTAAAAAAAAAAACATGTTATTTTACAACAGACTACATATCCAAAAGCACTCGTGAACTAGTTTATGAATGACATTTATGCAGCCTAAGAATTTGTTTGCCTATATTAATTTAGACTGCTCATTTTCATTGTTACCAGACAATACCAGACAATTTTGCTTGATATATTCTCTTTAAATTTTTCTTTATGTTGCACTGAAATAATATATGCCTGCACAATCCAAACTCCATTACAGTCATGTAATGACTGTACAAGAGGTTATAGATCATTAAACTCAAGACTGTTTTACATGTGCTATGATGGAGGTTCATACAACAGCTCTTCATTTGGAAAACCAAAGATAGAAGTCTTTTTCCAATACGCTACTCCACTAAGTTACATTCATTTGCTGTGTTTAGTTGTAATTTATTTTTATTTTAAATACTACCTTGTAATCTAGTTATCCTTTTGTCATGTAAGCCTATTTTACATGCATTACACTTCCTTGTTCAGATGAGCCCACAATCCACCCACTGGTTCATCAATAAGCTCAAGCTTCTTTTATGTAATCCCACACATTCCTTCTTTGATTTCCTCTGGTCTTTTATGATATAATGCACCCAAAAAGTAAATCAAATCTCTACAGGGTAAAATACATTATAAAGAGTGAAATGCACTGCATTTTCTGTTGTATGTGAACAGTACAGCACTCTGCCAGCAAGAGGGGGTATTGTGAATCAGCTCAAAGTCTTTACAAGGTCTGGCCCAATGCACTATGATGGTCATCTTTCTGGTGGCCAAGCTACTTGAAGGCTTTTAAAACTCTGGCAATAATGCCAATTTCTTGTCAAAACTGTCTACAGCTAGAACATCTAGATCATTCTCTATGAACTGTGGTGCAGGTAAGGGGGAACGTGCAACCAGGACAACAGACTCGCTCGTGCAATATTATGTGCCTGTACACCACAGGAGATGTTTTACCTTGTAGACACTTAGAGCAGCCTTGCAGCAAAAATGAAATGTAGTGGAACAGAGAGCAATTGCTCAAAGGAAATATTAGTTTATTTCTGACAAATGGAACATCTTTAGCAGGACTCAGTGATGTGTGTCATCCAGAGGTGGCCCCAGCTGTCCCATTTGACATTGCCAGCAGGAGTACAAATGTCAAGAATGATTTTCAGACAAGCAGGGTCAAATAGTCAACTCTCCTGACTGAAGATGGTGACAGATAATTGCTCGCAGCTTTACCCTGTTAACTTTCCAAGGATGAGATGAAACATTATGCAAATGCAAAATGAATAATTAGGAGACATTGTAATCCAACTGCAGCTCAGAGGGGGATTGCTCTCTGATGACAAATTATATGATTCATTGGCCACAGTGGAACTGTAAGCACAAGTTTCCTCTGCAAGTGAAATGGGACAATTATTGCAAATGCTCATACTTGTCTGAAAGAGAATGCTTTGAAATGTGGAGCTTAAAAAAAAAAAAAAAAAAAAAGTAATCGTTTTGCTTGATTTAAAACGGCACAGCATTGTATCAACCTAACCTGTTATAAATGCAATCTCTTCTTTGAAGGATTAAAAAAGGTTCAGCATTGTCTTTTTCAATTAAATTGTTGCTTAATTTATACTGACAAAAATAGATTAAAAGTGAAATGAGTATTTAGGACTTCTTCCAAAGTGCAAGTCATAACACATGGAGAAATTAGGCATCAAACATGTTTTTCCTCTGCAAAAATATTTTAACAAGGCTAATGATATGAAATTCACACCAAATGTTAATAGTTGTCTATACATTTACTGTATCCAAACAAATTACTCCATAAATTGTGCTATGTCTAATAAATAAAAAAATAAAAATAAAAAACACTCCTGAAGACAGAAGTTGCACAAAGAAAAAAAAAACTAAAATCTGTCTGTATTTAGAAAGCCATCATTTCCCTTATCAGCTCAAACATTTGTTTTAATCCTAACTGATGACCTGTTAAAGTTCTCATTACCAAGGTGTCGCAAAAGAAGCATGTCATGAGGAGTAAAAGCAAGGAGCTCTATCAAAACCATCACATGTTGCAAAACATAATGATGGCATTAATTACTTAGAAAAACTTTGTATGTCTGTCAGAGTTAGACACACTGATAAACTCAGAAGATATGCAATGCAGACACAAGCAAGTCAAAGTTATCTTTGGCTGGCCAGAGAGAGATAGTCCATTCTCTCAGAGGAGCTGCCCTGTGTCACAGCATCATGTGTGTGGCTACACACAGTTTCACAAATACAAGTCCTATTGAATAAAACTGTTTCTGGCCAGATACAGCACACATGTCCACATCTGGCATCCAAGGACACGAAGATTGGCTGGGGTGCGAACAGACTGCTTCCCAAACTCCTCCACACACACACAAGTTCCTGCTCAGTCTGCATAGCAACCACTCAAATGCAACTCTAAGACAAGATGACAATTCTGTTAATAGTTCATAAAAGTACTTCGAAAATAAATGTGAAACGTATTCAAACCCCTTCTATCAAAGTTCACCAAACTAAATAAATGAAAATGTCTTTTAATGGTAAATCATAAGGATAAAGAACCTTTTTAAACTAAGCAATGATAATTCATGTACAAATCTTCCAACAATGTCCAAGATGGTGACATACATTTTTCTATGGCATGATTCCACCAACAACATTCCTGCACTCAAAACACAATAGACACTTTAAGAGGCACATAGGAAACACATTAAGACAAAAGGGTGCTGTTAAAAGCAACTGTTAAAAATGTGTAAAAGTCCAGTTTGTTTAAGGTGGATATTGCAAACTGAATAAATCACTTTTTGCATGCCTTTGTCATGATGTTTTTAACGGAGTTGACCCACAGGCAGAAAGCAATTCAGGAGACAGTTTTACGATGAAGTTTTTATTTACAGAGCAGTGTAGTGAACAGGGAAACTGGAACCGGGATACCAACTGTAAAAATAAACAGGATGGTAAGCAGGGAAAACTCAGGGTCAAAACTAATGAACAATAATTCTGCCTTACTGGGTTGATGGAATGATCCGCCAGAGGGTGGAGAGCAGAGAGACCAAATGGTTGTTTACCCGTGAGACAGATGATGGTGGATAATGGTGTGCCAAGATGATAAGTTGGACCAGGGGTATCAGATGTAGGTGCAGTGGAAGGAGGGTGGACAGGGTTCTTGAATGGAGATCCAAGGAACAAATAATTCAGGAGGCTGCCAACCTGTGTGGTCCAACAAGGTAACGAGAGGCTTGAGTCTTTGTTCATGGAGTTGGATCGCTTCTTTCTAGAAGTGGTTAATCCAGGCAGAGTTCCACATGGAAGTCAAGGTCATGTTCAGGTAATCCACTAAGGGGAACACTCTGGCAGTGAGTTGCTGGCAGCCTCCTCCTTATTCTCCTCAGCAGGTAATCAAGGGAATAGAGAACACCTGTCACCTCTCCTCCAGGTTTCACGCCATCTAGGGGCTAAGCACAGTAAAAATACCAAACAAACAAGACAAGGCACAGATCCTGTCAGCCTTTCCAGGTCAGAGGGACTTTAAGCCTTGTGCCTGCTGTGAGCAGCTGGAAAGGAGGGTGGAAGGGAAGAGAATGAGCTTCTGTGATCAGGGTGGCGTTCCTGATCACAGAGCAGTTGTACAGTTTGGGAGGTGAGGTTTGAGGTGAACCTATTATTTTGCTAGCCTGGTTTGTAAACGGGGACAGTTTGGTTTTGTGTTTCACAGTGAGAAAGTTGTACCAGGATAACATGTTAAAAGTAATGACAGATTAAATATGTGATTTATAGACATGTGTTAAAATGTTCTTCTTCATATTAAAAGATTGCAGTTTTCTCAGCAGTTGGATATGTTGTTGTGCTCTTTAAAAGACAACTGGGTGTCAATTTCTGTCCCAAGGTATCTAAAAGACTCCACCTGCTTCACCTGGTGGTCCTGAGTGGCTGAAAGAGAAATGACCCGGCATCCTTATCGCTGCCCCCCCAGCAAAAATCTTTGGTCTTTGTGACATCAAGCTCCAAGAAATTGTCCTAAAAAACGTTTTTGTCAACTGCCTGTGGTACCAGAGGCAAAGAATCAGAGCCACATCGTCGGCATATTTAAAAAGTGACTACCCTTCACTGTTGCAGGATATGCTGTTGGTGTACACAGAAAACAGAACAGGAGATAAAACATTACCTTGAAGGAGCCCCTGTGTTTAAAACCAGCTTATTGGATTTAAAAACCATGAAAAAAGACCTGTTGGTCTGGTCTGTAAAAACTGAGTCCATAAAATCAGTGATGGGTGAACCTGTAGGTCTAAAAGACGCTGCAGTAAAATGCTGATATTGACAGTACTAAAAGCAGAGAAGTCCAGAAATAAAATCCTTGTGTGTGGCTGTGAAAAGGTGTTTGGTGATGGTGTCTAAAGGATGAGGTACGCATCCTCCACCCCACGCCTCGCCTTAAAGGCAAACTGAAGTGGGTCCAGTCACAATACCATCCTTTTTAACTGGTCAAACTGAGTTCTCTCCATGCCTTTATATAAAACTGAAGTCAATACCATCCTTTAGGTCTTTCGAATGGGTCTTTTTGGGGATGGGGATGATCACAGATTTCTTCCACTTGTTAGGGACAGAAACAGAATCCAGAAAAAGCTGCTGAAAGATTCTGGTGAAAGGCTCACTTAGCTGACTGCAGCAGTTCTTCAGCAACCCGGCTTCTGAGCCTGTCAGGGCCAGGGGCTTTGTGCTGGTTGAGTTTTTGAAGAATTGATTCCACCAGCTGTTGGTGATGAGATTTGGGTGAAGGGAGCTCAGTGGTGGGTAGTTCCAGGTTGATGTGTTGTTGTTGAACTGGGTGAAGAATTTGTTTGATCTGCAAGAGGCACGATGTGAACAGCTGACTGCTGCAGGCTTTAAATCGGCCCATCATGGAGTTCAGGGACTGCCACGCCTTTTTTGCATTTTCATATGTTTGTTCTCCACCAGGTTCTTATATTGGCCAACCTGGCTTTCCTCCTGAAGTCTTTTCCCAGCTCCCAAAATATGTTTATTTACTTTTACTTAATGTGCATAAAAAACTGTTAAATGAATATCCCCACAGGGTTGTAATTCTATAGTTTTACCAGTTATACCAACTGCAGCTCACAAAAACTGTTTGTGTTGCAGTTTTCTTTGCTGCAACAACCTGTTGGTGCAGTAAACCATTGACTTCTTTTTCAATGTTAAGGCAGTTTATTTATTAATGAGAGACTTCTGAATGTGTCCATCTCCTTTCTGCAGGACTCTTCAGGTGAAATCAATGTGCCATTTGAGCTGTCAATAGAACAGAAGTTTGATTCAGTGTAGACGCTTTATCACTATTTGTAGTCCGGAAAATTCAATTTTATAAAGTTACAAGAAAAAACAAAACAAAGAAAGGAACAACAATTCTGTTATCTTCTTAGGAGATGTAAGATGGAGGCAGGTCGGTCAGAAATCCTTCAATCAATGACCTCATAGGAATAATAATATATTTAGTGAATGTAAAATTACAAGAATGGGTTGAAAGGCCTTTTATGTTCTATCATCACAAACACAAACGTGGAGTTTGCTGAAATCTGCTGGGACTTTAAGTGGGAGTGTGAACTTTTGCCAGATGAGGCAAACATTGAGCTTTATGGCAACACACACTGCTGGGTGGTCTAGTGTAAAAACAAAAACGGATAAATATGTAAAAGGAACTTCATGACAAATGTTAACCATGGTGGAGAAACTGTAATGCTGTGGGCCTATTTCTGAAATCATGTTAGAGTGCATGGCCTTATTATCTGTTTGAAAAACCAGATCTGAAATACAAATCTGATGGATTTTACTAGAAAACTAAAAGAGGATTGTCACTATGTTTTTGAGCAGGATAATGATTCAAAGCATATGGCCAAATTAATACAAATTGGTCTCCCTGATATAAAATTTATCTTCTTCAATGGTCATCTCAGTTCCCAGACCTAAATTTGTTAAAGAGCCTGTGACGTGAGCTGAACAGAAGGACCATAAGGGAAAACTAATGACTCTGGATGACACAGATAAATTATGCAGAGCAAAATGGTCAAAGATCTCTCTGTATGCTCCAACACTGTGAAATGTTATAGGAAAAGACTGTGTACTGTCCTATTGGGAAAAAGAGTAACTGCAGAAATGCCAAAAGTTGCAGTATTAGAACTTTCTTATAAAACAATTATTTCTGGGCTGCACGGTGGTGCAGTTGGTAGCACTGTTGCCTTGCAACAAGAAGGTCCTGGGTTTGATTCCTGGCCAGGGGTCTTTCTGCATGGAGTTTACATGTTCTCCCTATGCATGTGTGGGTTCTCACTGGGTACTCCAGCTTCCTCCCACAGTCCAAAGACATGCCTGTTAGGTTAATTGGTCACTCTAAATTGCCCTTAGGTGTGTGCATGGTTGTTTGAGTGTTGCCCTGTGATGGACTGGCGACCTGTCCAGGGTGAACCCCGCCTCTCGCCCATAGACTACTGGAAATAGGCACCAGCTCCCCCACGACCCACTATGGAATAAGCGGTAGAAAATGACTGACAATTATTTCTTAATGTGGCATTTTTTCCCCTCTGAATGAATGTACTCAAATATAGTCTGGATTTTTTGAATTTATTTTAGTGTGAGATTGTGCTACTGCAGTAAAAGACAAGGAGAACATTTATTGTTGAGCTGAGCCGCAGGCCCTGCCCATTGCTACCTGAGTGCAAGTCTAGGTGTGTCTCCCAGCTTTGCACCAAGTGGAAATGATTTGATGACCAGGAGAGTTTGAAGGCACTCACTCACAGGACAGCACGGAGCAAACAGTGTGTGAAAGAAGTGCTGGGAGAGTCTGAACTTGCAAAAAGAGACTGCAAGACTAAGGCTTGATGCAAAAACGGAAGGAGTCAGTGAGATTTCACCTGTACTTTGTGTCTTTGTAGCTGTGGACTAACATACTAAGCCATGTGAATAAACTCGGGTTAAATCACATGTATGAAGAACACGCCATCCAACCTCAGCAATCCAGTTGTACAATGTAACGTGTTAAAGTCATGTGATTTAAAATGCAAGTTGCACGTGATGTACATAAAAGTGCAGTTAAAATGTACATTTTAAAAAGGTTAAATTTATCCCTGAATAGTGTTTTAGTAATGCGTACTTTATTTTGGGTGTCTTAATTGATGGTGGTGCTTCAAAAAAGTGTTTTGTTTTGGGATTATGTTAGTAGATTTTATTTATTGGGTTACATTTTCTTGAACTATTTTATGTTTTCTTGTTTGTATTCTAAGGTTTTCATGACAACTTTCAAAATAAAAAAGAAAAGAAAGCACTGATACTTGGTCTAAAGTAAATACCACTTGAAATTCTTCTTATAAAAGGCTGCCTTTCAAGTGGGGGAAACTGCAACAAACCAGGCCTGGGAGTCCAGAGGCCTCGTAAAAACCTGAGCATCACAACAAATCCTGCTAGAAGATAAGATGACTGACTCGAGGTCACTGGAGCAGCTTAAAATCAATAGGACAATAGCGGTTATTCTCCTAGCAGGCCAACAACACTGTCCAGATGCACACCAAAAAGCCAGAAGATGAGCTCAGGGACATTTTCAAAATATGCATAATTGAGGCAAACAAAGTCATGAAAGCCACTGAGGATGTGGAGGCCCAGTATCTTGTAGAGGCAGAGCTGGAAGTGGATCCTGTAGAACTTCCTGCATTGAGCGAGCAGCAAAAGGCTGAAATTGTGAAAACTGCAAGTGATCATTGTTGTTCATTATGTTGCCAGAAGGTGGCGTAAGTACAGAAATATGATTGCACAGATATGTAAGAGAGAAAAGGGAAGAGCAAAAAAGAGTAAGAGATGAGCTACATGGCTGGTGTGCCAGTCTACTGTTTTACCTTACAAGAAGTGTTACTTAATTATTCTGCTGCTACTTAAAACATAACAAGCATGAAATGAAACACTGTGGGCCAACTTCGGAGAAGAAGAACTGACAGTGGCAGTAGAAGCTGCAAAGAAAAAAGCAAAGAGTGTGACATACTTTGACTTTATGTTCGACTTTCAGGGGCCTGTATGAGAGCTTGAGCAGATCGTTCCAAAGTTAATGTCCAGAAAAGCAGTTTGATTGGAACAAAGGCTAAGGAAGCTGCTGAAAAAGTTGTGAATGCACCTTCTATCAGGAATGGGAAAGACAGTTGCTGGCACCCATTCTAAGCTATTTGAGGAGGTCACTGTATCAGCCCACAGATCAAAAATACGCTTTGCAAGATCTATGAGAACTGCTGTTGTGAAGTACGAAGAACACGCCTGTGAAGTCCCCAGTTGTCATCAACAAAGCCAGCAAGCCTTAATTGCCATCCATCCATTGGTACTGGTTGTGTCTGAGATTGGGGCTTTTGCTAGCAACAGGAATGCTGTTGAGGTCACACTCTAGACAACTGAGAGGCATCTGGCTAGGGAGCCAGATTAGAAGCCCCCCTTTGCTGCTTAAGTCCACGAGATGGTTGAGGGCTGCCTGCAATGTTGTCTAAAGACGTCCTAAATGCATGGACCAGTGCAATATGGTACATCATCCTCCTTGTCGCACCCAACCCATACTGTGCTACAACTCCGATGAGGCTGGAGCAATAGTCAAAAGTGCAGAGGGATGAGTCTATATGATCTCCTGCTGAAAAGCCCATCTATCCTCAACTCAACCTGTGCTGTGTTCTTCAAACTCCAGAGGGGACGGTTTGCTGCCCTGGGAGACATATGGAAGATGCACAATTTAGTGTGGCTGACATTTATTTATCTTTTAACACATTTTTATCAGGGTTGCAATTCATGTGGAGGGTGCTGTAAATGTAAATCCACATTTCATTTAACATGTTCCCCTTTTAGGTTTGATTATTTTTATCTCAAAGTATCCTTTTTGATTTTTCAGGAATAAATGCATCAAATATACTGTTGTTTCAGAAGTTTACACCTGATGCACATGTTCTCATTCAAAACATTTTTACTTGAAACTGTCTGCTTCCTATTTTATTTTATTTTGTTTTGGTTTTTCATCCTGCAGTTATCCACCAAATGAACCCTACCTATAAAATAAAGGGATGATTCAAAAACTCTGCTAAACAAATACATTTTACCACTTTTACATGTAATAGGTGTACCACAAAGGGATGCATGATTGTCCCTCACTTTGATGTTTTCTGTGTAAAAAACAGTCTCAAAGGAATACTCATACTTAATATTTATTTGAATAACAAAATTGAAGACCTATCTGAAACAAAAAAAATACAAATGTTTTCCCTTGCTAAGATATATTTTTGGGATTTGATGACAATGGCCAGCCACGAAAATGATATAAAGAACAGTTATCCTTTAAGATGATTAAATAGCACTTCTTTCCTCTTATGGTTTAGTATCAGTGCTCTAAAGTTGTTTCCAGCAGCTGCTAACTGAGCAATAAACCTACTGCACCTTACAGAACTGTACCCTGCAGCGCACGAATCAGCAAACAACTCCAAACAAATAAGTCTGACATAATAATGCTATGGACATTGAGGGTATGTTGTGAAAAAAATCTGAAAATTGGTGCAGATGTTACATTTCAGATTGTTCACATCTTATAAAAGTGATGGAAAAAATGCAGATGTTTCACTAGAGTTTGCCATGTAGGTCTATTTTGTTGCTGCAACTCTGTTTATATGTCTAATCAAGGTGACAGTCCTCAGAAGAGGATATCAACTGATATATCTGTGATTGCAGGCTTGCTATAAGGTTCTCAGTCACACAATATTTTTTTCATACTATAAGGCCAGATAACTGTAAAGTAGCTGACTGCCTGACTCACTGAAAACTAGCCGGGCAGATGAGAAGCAGATCAGACAGAGTTTGGAGCCAAAGTGAAGGAAAAAAGACACAGGTGAAGAATGAGTGAAAATTGCACATGGATTGGTTGGAGGTGAAGTACTGTGGTTAAAGACGTATGTGATTTAGTTAATTTGTATATAACCGTAGCAGAGCTGTTAATGTTTTCTGCTTCGTACAAAGCGCTCTCATAAACTATAAAACATTAACTTGTTCTTACCTAAAAACAAAACGAGAGAAAGGGCTGCCTTAACTTTCTAAGTTAACAAGTGGTTTTTAGCAAATATTAATTGTTCAATAATGTTTTTTTGTTTAAGACAAAACAAGTATTTTAGCAACAAACACACACACAAGAACAGGAAGGGGGGATTCACAAACTATTTCCATTAAGTTGGGAGCATAAATTGTCTAAAATGTCTTGGTTAACTGAAGCATTAAGAGTTGATTTCTCTGGAACTAAGGGACCAAGCTCTTCTTCTGAATAACAACCCCACTTCATAATTCCATCAGCACCAAACTTTATACTTGACTCAGTGCAGTCAGGCAAGCAATGTTCTGCTGGCAACTGCAGTTCTGCTTTTTAACTACAAAACCTACACTCACCAATTGGATTGCCAGAGAGGCATGATTTGTCACTCCAAAAAATACTCATCTCCACTGCTCAAGGGTCCATGCTTTACACACCACCGCATCATAGGTTTTGTATTGCATCTGGTGATGTAAGGCTTGGATGCAGTTGCTCAGTCAAAAAAATCCATTCCATGTAGCTCTTTACACACTGTTTAAAATCTAACCGGAGGCCTCATGAAGTTTGAAGGTCTGTAGCTACTGAGTCTGCAGAAAGTTGATGACCTTTGTGCATCAGCATCTGCTGACCCTTTTTGTTGAGTTTATTTGGCCATCCACCACATGGCTTAGTTGGGGATCATCCCTCACAGAGCTCCAGAGACGCCCTTTTTTTTACAAATGTTGGACGAAGCAGTCTGCATGGCTGGGTTCTTAAATTTAAACATCTATAGCCATGAAAGTGGTTTGAACACCTGAATTCGATGATTTTGGAAGGGTAAGTAAATACTTTAGCACTATAGTTTTGAAATTGTGGCTCATTTGTTGGCAACAACCATGCCATGTTCAAAGGCTCTTAGATCCCCTTTCTTCCCCAGTCTGATCCTCAGTTTAAACATCAGCAAGTCATCTTTACCATGTCTACATGATTAATTGCAGCATATATACAGTACAGACCAAACGTTTGGACACACCTTCTCATTCAAAGAATTGTCTTTATTTTCATGACTATGAATATTGTAGCTTCACACTGAAGGCATCAAAACTGTGAATTAACACATGCAGAATTATATACTGAACAAAAAAGTGTGAAACAACTGAAAATACGTCCTATATTCTAGGTTCTTCAAAGTAGCCACCTTTTGCTTTGATTACTGCTCCACACACTCTTGGCATTCTGTTGATGAGCTTCAAGAGGTAGTCACCTGAAATGGTTTTCCAACAGTCTTGAAGGAGTTCCCAGAGATGCTTAGCACTTGTTGGCCCTTTTGCCTTCACTCTGCCGTCCAGCTCACCCCAAACAGGTCCGGTGACTGTGGAGGCCAGGTCATCTGGCGCAGCACCCCATCACTCTCCTTCTTGGTCAAATAGCCCTTACACAGCCTGGAGGTGTGTTTGGGGTCATTGTCCTGTTGAAAAATAAATGATGGTCCAACTGAACGCAAACCGGATGGAATAGCATGCTGCTGCAAGATGCTGTGGTAGCCATGCTGGTTCAGTATGCTTTCAATTTTGAATAAATCCCCAACAGTGTCACCAGCAAAGCACCCCCACACCATCACACCTCCTCCTCCATGCTTCACGGTGGGAACCAGGCATGTAGAGTCTATCCATTCACCTCTTCTGCGCCGCACAAAGACACGGTGGTTGGAACCAAAGATCTCAAACTTGGACTCATCAGACCAAAGCACAGATTTCCACTGGTCTAATGTCCATTCCTTGTGTTCTTTAGCCCAAACAAGTCTCTTCTGCTTGTTGCATGTCCTCAGCAGTGGTTTCCTAGCAGCTATTTTACCATGAAGGCCTGATTCACACAGTCTCCTCTTAACAGTTGTTCTAGAGATGTGTCTGCTGCTAGAACTCTGTGTGGCATTGACCTGTTCTCTAATCTGAGCTGCTGTTAACCTGCGATTTCTGAGGCTGGTGACTCGGATGAACTTGTCGTCCGCAGCAGAGGTGACTCTTGGTCTAACTTTCCTGGGGCGGTCCTCATGTGAGCCAGTTTCTTTGTAGCGCTTGATGGTTTTTGCGACTGCACTTGGGGACACTTTCAAAGTTTTCCCAAATGTTCGGACTGACTGACCTTCGTTTTTTAAAGTAATGATGACCACTCGTTTTTCTTTACTTAGCTGCTTTTTTCTTGCCATAATACAAATTCTGACAGTCTATTCAGTAGGACTATCAGGTGTGTACTGTATCCACCTCCTGCACAACACAACTGATGGTCCCAGCCCCATTTATAAGGCTTGAAATGCCACTTATTAAACCTGACAGGGCACACCTGTGAAGTGAAAACCATTTCAGGTGACTACCTCTTGAAGCTCATCAACAGAATGCCAAGAGTGTGAGGAGCAGTAATCAAAGCAAAAGGTGGCTACTTTGAAGAACCTAGAATATAAGACATATTTTCAGTTGTTTCACACTTTTTTGTTCAGTATATAATTCCACATGTGTTAATTCATAGTTTTGATGCCTTCAGTGTGAAGCTACAATATTCATAGTCTTGAAAATAAAGACAACTCTTTGAATGAGAAGGTGTGTCCAAACGTTTGGTCTGTACTGCATGTCTGCGTGTGTCTGTGTGTACATATACACTATTCACAAAAAGTTAGGGATGTTGATGCTATGGAACCGGATGATGAATGCCACTCAACTCCAGACTCATTTAGGGGAGGTGAGAGGCACCTATTTGTCATAACAGACCATTCAAAACCATTTAAATCAGCATGGTGTGTGTGCTAGATGACCTGCAAGGTTACCTGACCACACCACGAGGCACAGATGTCATCATCTTGCAGGGGCCAAGGAGGATTTATGCTGGACGAGTGACCAGTGGGCTGTTCTCTCATGAAAGTTGATTCACGTTGAGCAGAAATCATGGCCGCCAGTGGTTCTGGAGACTTCAAGGAGAGCGCTATACATCAGTCACTGTTGTTACCAGACGAGCCTTTGTTGGTGATGGTGTTACAGGGTGGGCAGGTGTGTCTAGTCAATACAGAACTGCCCTACATTTTGTGAATGGTATAGTGACAAGCCCATACTACCTGATTAACATTAATCCAGTCATTGTGCCCGTTCATGAACAACACAAGGCTAATTTCATTTTCATGGAAGACAATGCTCCAGCTCATTGAGGTTGCATCGTAAGGGAACGCCTGTGGGAGACTGGAGTACATAGAATGGAGAGGCCTGCACTTCCTCCAGACCTGAATCCCATAGAAAACCTATAGGATCAGGAGTCACAGGCTCGTAACTCTGTAACCCAGAAGCTCAATTAACTGAGCACTGCCCTTCAAGAAGAGTGGGATGCCATACCTCAGCAGACAATAAGTTGACTAGTGGACAGCATGAATCGTTGCTGTCAATCTGTAATTGATGGTCAAGGGCACATGACACGTTATTGAGACGAGGACATTTTTGTTGTGGTATACCCCCACGTTGTCGGCTTTTGTTTCCATAAATAGTTTGGGATGAGGAAATCACTATTGCATGCTTCTATTTAAATGCCCTACTTTCATGATATAATATTAATGTACAGTGAACCTTTTACATTTTCCAAACATTTAACCCAAAAGCCAATTATTCCTAACTTCATGTTAGTAGTGTTACTGTGTGTGCGTGTGTATGTGTTTTGATGACATTTTTTATTTGTTTACAAACTATTTCTTTTAGGGCTGCACGGTGGTGCAGTTGGTAACACTGTTGCCTTGCAGCAAGAAGGTCCTGGGTTTGATTCCTGGCCTGGGGTCATTCTGCATGGAGTTTGCATGTTCTCCCTGTGCATGTGTGGGTTCTCACTGGGTACTCTGGCTTCCTCCCACAGTCCAAAGACATGCCTGTTAGGTTAATTGGTCACTCTAAATTGCCCTTAGGTGTATTAATGAGTGTGTGCATGGTTGTTTGTGTGTTGCCCTGTGATGGACTGGTGACCTGTCCAGGGTGAACCCTGCCTCTTGCCCATAGACTGGTAGAGATGGGCACCAGCTCCCCTGTGACCCACTATGGAATAAGCAGTAGAAAATGACTATTTCTTTTATTGTGACTCAAGTTTCTCTTTCCTTGCCACATAGTCGGCACGTGTTCTTGCACAAGACAATGTGGCAAAGCTCCCTGTAGAAATTTTTTATTTATGGCTAATTCAAAGTTGCATTAGCATAAATTGACAGCTTCACTGTGCTGTATGCATACTTAAAGCATAAGTTCATTCTCCGGTCGGGCATGAAACCTAAAGACAGAGGAATATTTAACTCACAGAGGTCAGCCTAAGGAACCACCCTTATCAGAGCGAATGCCAACAGTGAACTGCAACCTCAGCAGCATGCCTGACACTGGGATTTTTGTTTGTTAGCAGAATTAAGCAATCCCCAGATACATAACATCAACACACACAAGGCCTCCTCTGAATATTTAATCAGTCCTAAAAGGACTACAATAAGCTAACCAGGTTTCTCTAGGTTTAGCCTTTCTCACACAAATTATACTTCAGCTGATATGTGCTAAACAGTGTGGTCAATATGACCAGATACAAGTTATGTTGGGTGATTGCAATCAGGACCAATTTTGATTAGAGGTTTGAGAATGTCTAGACTCTAGAGAGAACTGCTGACTTTAAATGCTAATGAAACCAACAGCCCTCCATGAAACATAGATGATATTGAAGCTTGCAAGACAACAAATTCACAATAATTTCACAACCTAAATAAAGTGTCCACAGTTGCCCATCAGTTTGATCCTCTAGGAATCATATTGATTTGTGTGGGTGCCTGTGCACAGGTGTCTGATTTTGAGGTTAGTTGTTACACAAAGGAAACACGTTGCACCCAAATGCAGAATGAGGGAATACCTTGGCAGTTCTGCCAATAAATTCAGCTAATCCAGGAGACAGTGAAGGCACAGACTGTCCCACAATCAAAGGTCAATATTGCATAAAGCCAGGGCTGAATAACAGCTACTGTTTGTGGGTTAAGAGGTATGCAAATATCTCTTTTATTTATTTCTCCAAATGGAGGGAGGTAAGGTGATGGGAGTGGGGCTGAGCTCTGAATGCTGATTAGGGATGGAACAAGATAAAACACAGCCATGCAGAAAGGCTTTAAGTCCTGGGACATGGCAGTGTTTGTCTATTGTCTTGAACAAATGTTGGGATACGATAAAAGTGTTAAACACAGAAGTGGCTTAATCATGCTTTGGGCTTATATTAAACTAGAGCCTTTTATTGCATTTTACAGGTAGGTGAAGTGGAAACAATTGCACCCCACCCTCCCACACATATTTCCTGCAAAATATGTGTGTAAAATAAAAAGTATGCTGTAGTTCCCAGTTGTTGTGACTATGAAAATCTGAAAATATTATTTAATATTAATAATTTAATATTTTATCAAATAATATTTCAGTCTGTTAAGGGTTGTCCTGTGAATACCAGCCCAATAAGGCGGTGGTAATAGGACAAAATCAAAAGGGATGAGACGAGCTCTGACATTATTGAACAGCATAAACTCTGCACACACATGGAATGAATTCACACAGTTTCTTAAAATACAAGAATTTATTAACAAAAATAAGTCAACTCAAAGTCAAACATATTTCAATCAACAAACTATTTACTATGCTAAAACAATCCAACTAAACTACCAAGCAGAATTAAAGAATAAGGAAGGTTAATGGGCTATGTACAATATAAACAAGTTGATAAAGATGATTGAAAATCATGACTGAAAGAATGATGCAACATTACCATGCAATATTTATGTTTGAGAACCAAGGATTATCTTGAAGAATCTGGAAATGAAGTTAAGTTAGTCTTGGAACCAACTTAGGCAATAATCAGCGAACGTTTAGACAACCATTCACAATGCAAGATCATATAAAATATTTTACTAAAATAATGTTTTAAAGAATTATCTGCTGAATAAAACCAACCTTCTGGATGACTAATTCTCAATGGGGTCTCATTAGCTCCCTTTATTTATTAAAATCATATTTAAAGAAATATTATTAAGGAAATGGTCAAATGTTTAAGGAAATATTTTGGAAAAGAGCCAAATCTTTCTGGAGAAATGGGACTTAATGGTGTTTACTTAGTTCTTAAATTTAGTAAAATAATGTTAGTTTTCAATCCAGTAAATAATATTTCCCTAACAACCTTTCTGGTTAAATATTCTTTAGCAGCAAGCACGTGTCCTTACCTGTTAGCAGTTAAAGCTAACAAAAGAAGCTGATAACTTAGCACCACGTGTGCTGCAGATAGCCTGCTAGCACCAAGATAGTGGAGTTTCACACAAACAAAACCAAACTTCATAAAATGAAAATGTTTAGATCATTTCATCCTAAATATCTTTCTCTGCCCAAACCCTAACCTCATGAACCGTGCTGAGGAGTTGTCCGGACGACAACGAAGTTTGAAGAAACATCCGATTTGAACGAAGGTTAGCTTCAGCCGTCGGGTCGACCAAGCTGCACGTTACCACGGTGATGTGGCTCCTGTTGTCCTCCTTTCAGACTGGGAAACTGCTCCTCTCAGCTTCATAGAGACAGCATCTCTGCAGGGAACTCTCTGGAACACAGTTTGCTTCTGCAGGCCTCAGAGAGAAAGTCAAGCAATGCTTATACCTTAATTACTCTTTTTTATGAATGAATACCAGGAACATAGTGATTCATTTGTACTTATCTTAGTGCATATGATCAATGATCGTATGACACTCTCGGATCTAGTTGAAGAGTTATGTCTGTTTGCCAGCAAAGAGACATTAGCGCACTGTGTCGCCCCTGTCCCGTCCCTCTGGAGGTCATGTGGAAGACAAAGACTTGTGGGAGAAGTGGGGGGTTTTATACGGGCAGTGGCATCATGGGAAGTCCGCTGTTATATTTATTTAGAAAGTTCCAGAAAAGTTTGTACCGGATTTTAATGTTGCAATCCATGGCTGTGGGTCCCAACAAAGTCTTCATCAAAATAGGTGAAAAAAAGGAAACGTAAAATAAGTCAGTTTCATATAATTGATAGGCTGTTGCCATGAGGCAAAACAGGAGCTAAAAGTGCTTTAGCATAGTATACAAGGAACGGAACACCTAAAAATGGGCACCAACCTTTTACTTCAGTAACTTAACTTTTTTTTTAAACTATAAAATCTGGAAACAAAATGTCTGTGTTGCAATGATGAAAAACATTTAAAAGCATTCCCATAATGTTTGCATACCATGGTCCTTTTGGAAAATTGCAAAATGGACAAAAAACATTCTAGCCCACGATTAACCTAATTGGATGCTTAGCACAAGTCGGACTACCCTTTTACACAATATTTTTGTATTTTCAGAAACAAGAAAAGGTATTTCTGCTCCTTCCTCTTTTGTTAAAAATTCTACTAAACAAATAAATGTTTTCAATGTTATTTAGGTCTATGGAGTGATATTTCCAAGGAAGATAATTGATTTATTCTCCCTTGAGCTACTTCTTTTTTGACTTCGTTGTTTGTTTTGGATCATGATCCTGCTGAAAAACCCAAAGAAAACTAACATCCAGTCTTCTGGTAGAAGACACCATATTTTTATTTAAATATTACTGACTTGATGCCAAGCCCTTGAACAAGGCTCCCAGACTGTTGGGAAGAGAATGGGTGGGGGTCGTTTTTGTTTCTGTAAAACAGTTTGCATTGCAGAAAAATTGCGATATAAAGTTTGATTGATTAATGGATTAGGCAGTTATGTCTACTATTTCCTGCATCCCACTTTCATTCTCTGATTATAACTGAGTCAGGGCACTGACAGTTTTACAGGTAAATGGTCCAATGCTGTTTGAAGTCACGAATTCCAGGGTCACTAAAGAGATAAAAATGCGTGATGAATCTCAGTTCTGACTTTTCGCTCAGTCTCATAAATATTAACTACACGACAGCCCTGGAAGAAAAGTCAGTGGATCAACAGTCATTAAGATTCATCCTCTGGGAACCTTTAATGTCTGAAACTCCAAGTAGTTTCTCAGGTAAAACTGGGTAAATATTTGAGTTTAAACCACAGACCGATATCTACAGGTAAAATACTGGAATGCCTCTAGAAAAAGATTATAACAGCACGTGTTTGTGCTAAGTGTTTTATTTTAAATGTTCTGTATTTGAGAGTTGGAACAATGCAGCGCAAGTGGATTTCTGTCAAGAGTCAGGTCACATTAAAAGAGACAACCTGAAGTCACCAGGTCCCATAGTCTTGACAACCCACAATCATGCTGCAATTTATGTCTCATAAAGACATGGGATACCTCAGACATCAGCATAAAGAGGTTGTTAGAGCATGATGGCATGGACTGAAAAGCAGAAATGCATCGGAGTTCAGGTCTCCTCTGGATGTTTCCCATTTATCTTGTCTGTCAAGTAAAGAGGACGTGTAATGAAAGGTGAACACTCCAGTGAGTGGCTCCCTCTGCCAGCCTACCATACAAAGCCAAATAATGGAAAGTCTGCTCATTGACCACAGGTCTGCAAGGCATTTACTGGATCTGTATGTGGGAGCTTGTGTGCAGGTAGGTTGAGCATTAAACTTGTTGATGTAACACAATAAACTGAAAATTAAAAACTAAAAAAGCAAAATCCATAAAAGATCTGTGATCCTATCACAGACAATAGAAATGACTTGACTTCATACAACAGAGAAGTTAAATGACACATATTACAAATTTCCCTCCATAAATATATTAATGTTTGATTTACAAGAAATTCTCAAATAACCTTTAGGTCTATGTATCCTTTAATTATAAAAATGCCTTATGTGGTCTTTTACTGGTTTGCTGAAGGTGCTGTTCATATTGCTTAAAATGTTGGCAGCTATCGCCCTCTGCTGGAGGAAAGTCTGATTGCACTCCTATTACTGGATTAATGCAGATACCTTCACAATTATCAATTGGGCTTTTGGTGATAGATCAACACAAAGTAATTATGTATGTGGTTGTAAAAATATTTTAACAGTTGACCAGTTTTTGAGAAAATAAACATAAGAGTAAGATAAGTGCGCCAGCTGTTTTGCACAAGCCATGTAGGGGAACAGCAGGCATGTGGAAGACAGTGGTCAGGTCAGATGTGACCAATATTTAACCTTTTGGCAAGCGTGCAAAACATTGTGTGGCCAAAAACAAACACCTTGAACTCCAAATCATTACAATGAAATGTAATAGTGGCAGCATCATGCTCTGGGGATACTTTTCTTCAGCAGGGCCAGGGAAGCTGATAAGAGCTAATGTAAAGATGGATGGAGCTAAATCAAGGCAATTCTGGAAGAAAACCTTTCTTCACATCATGGCAAATCAATAATCGTAAGGATAAAGCCAGAACTACAATTGTTTTAGAATGGCCCACTCAGAGTCAAGTCCAAAATCCAAGTAAGGATTTGTGGAAAGACTGCTGTTGAGACACTCCAATCTGGTTCAGGTTCAGCTGTTTTCCAAACGGGTAAAAATGTCAGTCTAAGTCCTAAGCTGGTAGAAATATAGCGTAAAAGACTTGCAGCTGTAATCGCAACAAAAGCTGGTTCGATAAAGTATTGACTCAGGGGGACTGAACACAAATGTACACCACAACAGATTCAAATGTGTCATTTCCTCCTACTTTACTGCAATACTTTGTGTTGGTCTGTCACATAATTTGTGGTTTAATGTGACAAAATGCTAAATTCCAAGCATGTAACAATTGTTTTGTGAGGCAGTATGCAGTGCCTTTATTAAACTTAGAAAATATTTACCATAAAACAAATTCACAGCTTATCAGAACGTATTTTCTTATTATGAAATTTACATTTATCAAAACCTCTTAACATTAGATGTTTAATGGCAACTATTGATAATTGAAAACATGTTTTAACAAAGGCCTTTTTACCTGATTTGTTATTTAAGAAAAAAATGGTGTGTTTTTTTCCATAACCGACAAAGCAAGAATTTGTAATTTACATTTTTCCAATGTCGGACAGGACACCGTAAAAACAACAGCTGTGGTTAAACTGAGGTAAAATGCAACCCTAACTGAAAAATATTTTTACATTAGAATTTATCACACAAAAACTCCCTAAAGTTGTAGAGAATGATAATTCAACAGATTTTAGAACCACCTTCAGCTGCAATATCCTATCATATTCTAATAACCGTGGAATTTTACATGACTTTTCAGTTCACTGTGGCATTTCATAACATCTCACCACGGCATTGATTGCTCATTTACAACACACTTTTAAAAGGCAGCTTTGCTTTAAGGCTTCGCATTGTCCCACCAGTAAACCAACACCCAGTCAAGATTAGGCTATCCTTACATTGAAAAACGCCTACAGGTCCTTCTCAAAATATTAGCATATTGTGATAAAGTTCATTATTTTCCATAATGTCATGATGAAAATTTAACATTCATATATTTTAGATTCATTGCACACTAACTGAAATATTTCAGGTCTTTTATTGTCTTAATACGGATGATTTTGGCATACAGCTCATGAAAACCCAAAATTCCTATCTCACAAAATTAGCATATTTCATCCAACCAATAAAAGAAAAGTGTTTTTAATACAAAAAACGTCAACCTTCAAATAATCATGTACAGTTATGCACTCAATACTTGGTCGGGAATCCTTTTGTAGAAATGACTGCTTCAATGCGGCGTGGCATGGAGGCAATCAGCCTGTGGCACTGCTGAGGTCTTATGGAGGCCCAGGATGCTTCGATAGCGGCCTTTAGCTCATCCAGAGTGTTGGGTCTTGAGTCTCTCAACGTTCTCTTCACAATATCCCACAGATTCTCTATGGGGTTCAGGTCAGGAGAGTTGGCAGGCCAATTGAACACAGTGATACCATGGTCAGTAAACCATTTACCAGTGGTTTTGGCACTGTGAGCAGGTGCCAGGTCATGCTGAAAAATGAAATCTTCATCTCCATAAAGCTTTTCAGCAGATGGAAGCATGAAGTGCTCCAAAATCTCCTGATAGCTAGCTGCATTGACCCTGCCCTTGATAAAACACAGTGGACCAACACCAGCAGCTGACACGGCACCCCAGACCATCACTGACTGTGGGTACTTGACACTGGACTTCTGGCATTTTGGCATTTCCTTCTCCCCAGTCTTCCTCCAGACTCTGGCACCTTGATTTCCGAATGACATGCAGAATTTGCTTTCATCCGAAAAAAGTACTTTGGACCACTGAGCAACAGTCCAGTGCTGCTTCTCTGTAGCCCAGGTCAGGCGCTTCTGCCGCTGTTTCTGGTTCAAAAGTGGCTTGACCTGGGGAATGCGGCACCTGTAGCCCATTTCCTGCACACGCCTGTGCACGGTGGCTCTGGATGTTTCTACTCCAGACTCAGTCCACTGCTTCCGCAGGTCCCCCAAGGTCTGGAATCGGCCCTTCTCCACAATCTTTCTCAGGGTCCGGTCACCTCTTCTCGTTGTGCAGCGTTTTCTGCCACTTTTTCCTTCCCAGACTTCCCACTGAGGTGCCTTGATACAGCACTCTGGGAACAGCCTATTCGTTCAGAAACTTCTTTCTGTGTCTTACCCTCTTGCTTGAGGGTGTCAATAGTGGCCTTCTGGACAGCAGTCAGGTCGGCAGTCTTACCCATGATTGGGGTTTTGAGTGATGAACCAGGCTGGGAGTTTTAAAGGCCTCAGGAATCTTTTGCAGGTGTTTAGAGTTAACTCGTTGATTCAGATGATTAGGTTCATAGCTCGTTTAGAGACCCTTTTAATGATATGCTAATTTTGTGAGATAGGAATTTTGGGTTTTCATGAGCTGTATGCCAAAATCATCCGTATTAAGACAATAAAAGACCTGAAATATTTCAGTTAGTGTGCAATGAATCTAAAATATATGAATGTTAAATTTTCATTATGACATTATGGAAAATAATGAACTTTATCACAATATGCTAATATTTTGAGAAGGACCTGTATGTTGCACAAAACATTTCATCTAACTGGGCTGTTTGCTGCCCTGCCTCATGAACCTTGAATTTGGGTATAGCTTAACTTTCTAATTTATTAGCTGGACCTACCACACAAAATCCTTGCCAGTGCATTTCCTAATTCATGTTGTCTCCATCTAGAGGATTAGGAAAATAGCAGGAAATAGCAACAGGTCTACAAATTTGAGACAAAAAAAAAAGACATCATGGAAAATCTGGGAAAATGTAAGACACCTAAGATTGAGATTATTTGAAACATTGATTTTAAACCCACAGAAACCCCGTAGAGACTATTACAAAAAAAAGATTTAGAACTTTGACAAATGAAAATTATGACAATATTAGATTTATATAAGATTTTATTTCTTGATGTCATCCATAAGATGCAACTGTGTTGGGGGAAAAAAGTTGAAAATCCACCTTTCAAACTAAAACCTTGATTATAAGACAGTTTACTAAGATTAGCCAATCCAAAACTTTCAGGAGGCAAATCTAAGAGTATGAATAATTAGAAGGTGTACAGGACATTGGTAACAGGATGATGAATCCTTAACAGATGCAGAACTGTTCCCCTGTCCTCAACAGGCCGGGACAAGTGCAATACCACTTGAGCACAGAGCACTGCCACCTCTCCCAACCTGCACAGAAAGGGATCCTTCTGACAAGAATCATTTCAGTTCTATGATCAGTTTTGCATGGATTTGCACAGCACTACCTTAAAAAGCTGAAAGCAAACCAGCAAAACTAACCAGAGACCCACAAGTGCAAGTTACCCCGACCGTTTTTCCTCACGAGGATCAAGTCTAGAAGTACTTCAAGTGCTCACACTGCAGTAGAAATCCACATAACTACCTGCACTATAAGCACTTTAATACTACTGAAACCTTTATTTACCTTCTAAACGAAAGAGTGGAGGAAACCTGGCTGTCTGCCATGTGGACAACTGAAATTAATTCGTAGGATTCAGGTGAAAACACAGAACGCCATCAGTTTTGCATAGATTTGCACAACTCATTTCTTCTTGCAGCGCAACTATGCAAAACTAACAGAGAACTGACACTTTTTTTTTTACGTGGAGGTGAACACACTCGATTTGAGGCAGATGAGAGTCCCAGCTCCTTATGCATGAAGGAGCACTTAGGGCAGTAGGTGCTAGTCTACTTCACTATCTGCACTAGATGCACCTTAGCATAAGCACTAGAAGACATGGTGAAAACAAATGTTTTTCTACTAATAGCTTTAAAAAAGGATAAGTTTGTTTTGTGGCTTATACAAAATAAAATACCTTACAAATCCTGCATGTTTGCTTCAAATATTGATTCTTGGATTAAAAAGCAACATGAGATCTTGCCAGATGTGCAGCAACAAGAGCGGTCGCATTCAGTCCAGCCAAAACCCAGCTGGGTTTGGTGAATAAAGCTGCTCCTTTAGTTCACATTATCAGCACAGTGCTGAAAGTGCCTTCACTGCAGTAGATTTTTAGAAAACTACCTGCACTGTAAGCACTTTGACACTACAGTGACTTTAAAATGTTCATGTAGCATTTCCTTTGAGGTCAAACGACAACTCCTTTAAATAAGATGAGTGTTGACCAGCAGGTGCAGATGCACGCAGGGTTCTGCAAAGGTAAATAACACGTATTAAGAGCAGGTCAGCAACTTAAATTCAGAACTGAACCCATTGTCCGTGCCAGCATCACAGCTCATTCATAATGCATTATAGAAGCTACAAAAAGCAAAGACATGCAGAAAGTCCTTGATTATTAACATGCTGAGGCCAGGTCGCGAAGGTACCTAAAAAGATTCAACTTAAATTTGTTTATAACAGGAGCAAAACATCAGTGTAAGAAATGAGTTGAAATCACTGAGTTCCAGACAAATGAAGTTTCCATTATAATCACTCCAAAAAAGAGCTGAGGTGGAGGTACACAACCAGCCACATTTTTTTCTGTTTGTAAGCACGTTTATGTAAAAGCTACTAAGCTCTATTACATCGAATTGGGTGGAGAGATGCACAATGGGCAAATCAAAATTGGTGCAGATCCGTCACTTTCACACAAACCGATTCTACAGGGCCTCGTTCACCACCTGGGGTCATTATTTTCTAGCGGAGCCACATGGACAACCTTTTAATCATGATACAGATTCAGATGGAAAACCATACAGATTAATACTATTAAAATATTTTTGATTAGAGGAAAAAACAGGCATTCACCTGGATATGGTGATTTTTTTGGATTCGCAGCAACTGCAGTTTTTTAACGAGTCAGCAACTATACCACCCTCGCCTGAGCACAATTTTAATGCAATATTATTGCTATATAGAGTCATTGTCGCATTTAAATTGTTTTTTTTTTTTTTACATGTTTTGCCTGGTTATTGTGTGAAAGTGCATGCATGCCGTCATGTTAAGTGGAAAGGGAACGGCCTTCAAACTTCCGCTGGTTCCATAAAAAAAAACGTATTATACACCGGGTCCAACGTCTGGAATTCAAATGCATCTAGGAGCAAGATACGATTTCATTGAGACGAATGGTCTTAATTGTGTCCTGAAAACATTTGTTGGGGTTAGCAACCAGCTTTTGATTTAGGTCGTCGAGGTTAGCATGGACACTTTGCAAATCACATTACTTTAAAGGATTTCCAAAGTGAAGGTTTGAAAAACTACGTTTATTTGAGCATTTGTGTAGAATATTTATCATGACATTATTTAAATGGATGATGTATGTCACACATCCCTACCAAAGCATTCAGTCCCAGAAACTACAACAATGATGGAACCAGTTCTACTGGTTCTTTGTCATCTGTTAGACTTTGTTCTGGCACATTAACCAGTGAATTTGAAATGGAAGCTGTAACAGTTATTGTCTGAGTTAAGACAGTGTGAAAGATGCCACTAAAAAAAAAAAAAACAACAGCTGTTAAAACAGTTTAGACGGCATCTTTAGCCCAGCATGCTCTTTTAAGTTTTACCCGAGCAGATAGCCTGACTAACCAGTAAATATCAGCTCTTTATACATATGTTACTCTTATAATGATCAAACCCACAAGGTGTGTTTCTCAAGAGCAAACACTTTAAAACTACAACTAAATTCAGTGTTTTCCTCCAAATCTTTATCAAAGTATTTTTCTGTATTTAAGAAATGCACTAAACAGGTCCTCCTAGTGCGATGCAATTTGTTCTTTTAAAGCCTGACCTGCCAGGTCTGACATTTTAAACTATTCTAATTGGTTTTTTTTTCCATCCCAGGTGCATTACAAAAAAGGAAATAAATATGCTGCAGGTACTTTGATGGGGCAGTAATTTTAAATGCAACAGAACATAATCCTCAATTACACAATAAAGTGTGTTCCCAGCCCTTATCTGATTTTTTATTTGTTAAAAAAGTGTAACTGACTGACGAAAGTGACAATTCTTAGTTTTGGTTCATTTAAAGCAGGGCTGCCCAAATCCAGTCCCTGAGAGCTACCCGCCTGCAGCTATTCGATGCATCCCTTTTCCAAAACGCCTAAATCAAATGAATGGCTTGTAACCAGGACTCTGCTGAGCTGAGTGACATGCTGATGAGGGACTTCAGCCATCTGATTCAGGCATGTTGGAGAAGCAATGCATTTAAAAGTTGCAGGATAGTAGCTCTGGAGTACTGGACATGGCAGCCCTGAAATAAAGAATAGGAGAATAAAAAAAAAAACATCTGATATTTTAATCACCAAAGCCGGTAAAGGAAACACAGGCTAATTGCTATCTCAGGCTGATGCTTTTCTAACCATTGAGGCCCTGTCTTGATTTTTTATGCTTTCAGCCTTTTTATGTTCTACTGAAATCCCACCGTTCTGAAGCTGTCTGCATGTGAACAGAGATTTTTAATAACCAACACATAGGGGTCCACTTCTCACATGCTCATAATTGCTTTCTTTTCTTCACCTGTCTCAATTTTTAACCGTCCTTCCTTTTAACCTCAAATACAGGATGAAGAAGTTTGAATGTTTGGAAAGAGTGAAGTGTGTCAAAGACAATATTACCTAAAACCACTTTGGGTGAATTTTAGGACATCGGTGTTCCCTTAGTCATGCTCCAGATCATGTTTTTAGATTTTTATTATCAGTGTTCTTAATTCGGACTTAATTCTCAACCAAACTGCATGGGTCTTGCAGTTTCCGATTGTCCCTTGAAAAGTGGAAGCAGATTTCATGTCAAGTAAAAAAAAAAAAAAAAAACCCAAACAAAAACATTAGAAGTAGAAGCCTACAATTAAATCTTATCAATATTTAAGGATCATCGTGAATGACTGCAGAAATAATTGTTGCCCTGTGCACCACACATTTGTGTTTTAACTATTCCGACAAAAACTTAAACCGGAGTTGAATGAATGTTGGACCCCAATTTGAACCCAGACTGTTTGAGGACACCAACATTCGCGCTCCAGCCGCATTTCAGCGCCCCTCCCCCACGCACCAACATGGCGCCTAGAAGTCCCTACTTTCAAGCGTTTAATATACCCACCCCTCCTCAAGAATAATATGAAAATCAAAACGTGACTCTAAAACGTTTGAGCACAGAAGCTAACTTCGAGGCGTAGGAGTTGTGATTACGCGAAAGGAGTCGACGCACCACGCATCAACTTAACCAGCAAGTCCCAACACACAACAAGCTAGTGGTTACCCGTACACGCTTATTAAAAAAAAAAATTTAATAAAAAAAAAAACTGACTAAATGTGCTACTTCTGTTAGCTTTAAAATAAATCATGTCCGACACGGTTTTATTCCATGCAACTCAACACCCAAGGTAATAACTTAAAGTACCCTTAAAGTATGTCAGTGGTGTACGCAGCTATACCCCCGTCCTCTGTCCGTTGGTAGTACTTATCTCATGTTAGCAAGCTTAGCTTATCGCTTACAGTTGAAATAAAATCGTAATTGCGCATTTTAATGACTGCATATATGACTACGCGTGCCTCCAGTGACACACTCCACCACTGTAGCTCCTAATAAGCCGATGTAAACAGAGCAAGTCTGTATAAGTGAGCCCGAGTCTGCATTAGCGGCTAGCAGGCTAGCTGCGGCCTGCTGCAGTCCCATGTGCTACTGCTTTGTTCTAGAGGCACTTTTAAATCCACATCCCTGCTCAGAAACTGTCCGAAATCATCGTTACTTAGCCACATATCGGTGTGTAGCTCGAGTAAAAGTTTAAAAGGGAGAAGCTGCTGCTAAAAAAGTGCAGCGTTTTGTTTATTAACTAGGGAGAATCACTTCCCCGAGGTACCGAGCTGAGGTGCAGCAGCAGCAGCGACACATGCTTTTCAAATCTCCCTCATTCTATCATGGTGGAGAGGTTGGCATGCGCCTCTACAGCACTGTTTTCAAATACGATACATCCAGATAAAAACACGTTATTACTTTAAACGCTCACGTAGGCTCCGCGTCGCAATACGTATTTCACTTTCTTCACGAATCTCCCCCCAAAAAAGGCTAACAACAGGTTTCCTGCCAATAACACGCGTGGTATTAGACATCAGCTTCTAAAAAAAAAAAGAAAAAAAGAAATCCACCATCTTCACTCACTTATTCAGACTTACCATTTACTCTGTCTCTTGCAAAACTGAGAAGAAATCAAGCCTTAGGGGGGAAAAAGCAAAACTGCACAAACATGTGCTCCTATTTTGATTTGCTGAGAGTTTGAGAGTCGTAGTAAGATTGCGAAAGTGGCGCGAGTAGAGTCTGGATTTAACCATGTGGTGAAAGAAGGGCGGCGACCGGAGCCCGGACCCCAACTCACTTCATTAACATAAATCGGCCACTTCCTCTGCCAAGTTTCTCGGTTTAATCGAACCTGTTCACTATTCCTTTTCACCGCGATAAAAAAAAAAAAAAAAAAAAAAAAAAAAAAAAATCAATAATATTTAACAGCAACGATAACATTTAGTTGAACCGAGTTTATTTAAAACAATGAATTGAAGTTTGCATATAAGGTTTTGATTAAATGTACATACACATTGTAATTTTAAATAAATAACCCAAACCTTTTAAATTGTATGTAATGTTTATGGTTTTACAAAAAAAAAAAAAAAAAAAAAACATACATGTGCATACAGGTTTATGCGTCAAAATCTAAACAATGCACATTTTGGAATACATAATTTTTATTATTAAAATTATTGTTAACTTTATTTCAAAAATCCATTTGCCAGTAAAACTTTTGACTCACACTTTAATTTTACATTTATTTTCTGTACAAAACAGCAATATTTAAATGCAGTTTCTACAATTTTGCTTTCAAGTACGTTTTTATTGATCAATGAATTTATTAAAAGGGTTAGTGGAGTTAACAAAGTTAAAGATTTTGGTATGCAAAGAAAAAGCAGTGCTGAGTCAAATACAACGGTATTTTTCTGGAATAAGCATTTTGATTTATCTTAAACTACATAATTATCTAAGAGGTTTGGTTGATTATTTTACCTTTAAAATAGATTTTTATTTTCAACTTTCATCAATTGTCGAGTCAGTTTTGCTCAGATTAATTTTGTGACAGCGTAAGTATTTTAAACATCATAATAGAAACAACAAAAACATGTACATAATGTACTAACTTAAAAAGTGTACACGCTCCTGTTAAAAGGCTAGGTTTCTATGATTGAAAAAAATCGAGATCGTGATAAACCGTCTCAAAAATAGCTCACACTGATCCTGTAAGCCAACTGAAAAAAATATGTTTGATGTAAAAATGCAAAAATTAATAATCATAATAAAAATAATAATAACAAAAATGAAAGACGCTCCAATAACCTGTTTGCATAACTGTATACACCTTTAGACATATACTTGTTATTTGAATGTGATTTGATTCAATTTGAACATTTAGTCTTCTTGTGTATACTATACTATACTATACTATACTATACTATACTATACTATACTATAGCTAACAACAATTAATGTGAGTCCCATTAACTTGAAATGAATATCAGGATTTTCCTGACATTTGCATATTTGCATCATTTAACCAACATCTCAGTTTGCAAAGTGTGTCAAAATAATCTTATTGTGCAAAGATTTCAGTCAGAAGAAGTATACTAAATAAACTACACACACAATCTACAGTGAAAGGCATCGCTATTAGCGCAAAAATACGTAGCACCAGTAAGATTACATATACTTGATGTTCCAGTTAGTTTACACCAAAACCTTCAAGGTTTTAGCCTTTCAGTATGTCCAAATAAACAAAAACTAACTTCACCAGAAGAAAAGTAAGGTTTTGAAATGGCCAAACAAAATCTGACGGAACATTTGAAGTGTCTTCTGAAGAGGGCTAAGGACAAGAGATGTCCTGATAGTCTGATAGATTACTTTTGCATGCAAGAGTGGGCTGGTATTGATAATTAAAGATGTGATATGCTGATAAATAACTACGAATGAAGGCTAAATGCTGCTTTTAATTAAAAATGTGCAATATATGGTGAATTTAACTTTATATATATTGATGAAAGCAATTTAGACAACATTCAGTCTTGTATTATAAAAAGCAAATTAAAGATACATTAAAAATAAAAATGTTCTCCAGAAATAGTTCATGATTAAAATTAAATAGGTTTTCACAGCATTCAAGTTCTAAAAAATTGTTTTAAAAATTACAAATTCAGGATCAGTATTTCTGAAATCGGATTTCTGTTTCCTGCTGTTTGAGCCTAACCGGTTGCCATAGGTCAAACGCTGTTCAGTTGATGAAGCTGTCCCTGTCCCCGGAAGTGTTTCTCTTTCACAATACAATAACATCAACCCACAAAGCAGTTCAACAGAATTTATTAAACTTTTATCAATACATTCAGCCTATTAATATTTAACAAGATAACAAATTAACAGACAAATATATAGTCAAAAAATATTATAAATACCCGTCGTCTTGTCTGCAACAACGTGTCATTCTTTTGTTTTGAAAATTAGATCATCTTGTTTCCGGGGTGATTGAAACACCTCTGAAACGTTAAATGTGTTTTCTGTGCACGTTTCCATGAGGTTGAATGGCGTCTCTCAGACTTGGGTTGAAGGATAGAAGGTGAGTTTAAAAAAAGCAAAAAAACCTTATCATAAAATGAGACCTTTCAAATAATGTAGAAGCTTATCGTGTCGACACAAAGCAGCTGAGTTAAAACAGAGACGCAACACGGACTTTGGGCAATGTCCCATTTCTATGTAGCAATATGTTTAGTGATTAACAGAGAACTTTACTCTAAAAGACCAACCAGCACGTACGTGCATTTATTTGGGTTAGTATATATTTTTACACAATACGTTTGTCAAATAGGGCTGCACGCTGGTAGCACTGTTGCCTTGCAGCAAGAAGGTCCTGGGTTCGATTCCCGGCCGGGGGTCTTTCTGCATGGAGTTTGCATGTTCTCCCCATGCGTGGGTTCTCACCGGGTACTCCGGCTTCCTCCCACAGTCCAAAGACATGCCTATTAGGTTAATTGGTCTCTCTTAGGTGTATAAATGAGTGTGTATGGTTGTCTGTGTGTTGCCCTGTGATGGACTGGTGATCTGTCCAGGGTGAACCCCGCCTCTCGCCCACAGACTGCTGGAGATAGGCACCAGCTTCCCCGCGACCCACTATGGAATAAGCGGTAGAAAATGACTGACTGACGTTTGTCAAACAAGGCTTTTGCCTACAGTTAAAATTAAGCGCTTTTTTTCACTGGCATTATTTTCGATTGCAGAGTGGGCAAGTAGTCATTTATAGATTAAATAAAATAAGAGCCTTGATAACATTTTGTAAAAATAAAAGGATTATGTATGACATCGCCTGAGTCTGTAATTTAGTGTTTTATCAAATATTTATGTATTGTGCTTTAAAAGTGACTTAAGGAAATGTTTTTTTTTTTTTTATCACATAAATATTGTGGTTCTCAGACTGGATGTTTACTGGTCATTTGTAGCTTGTTCTGCATCAATATACACTGTCCTGTAGAAGTATTCTTATGCTTTGACTTTTTACATTTTCTTACTTGGCAGTGATGAGCCTTAATGTTTAGTTGGGATTTTTTGTGATAGATCAACACAAAGTATTTCCTAATTATAAAGTGCAAGAAAAATAATTAGTAGAATGCTTTGTGAATAAAAAATTAGGAAAATGTGGTGTGCATTTGTATTCAGAATCAGTATTTTGTTGAACCACTGTTTACTTCAGTTGCAGCTTCAGCTCTCTTGGAATATGTCTTCATCAGATTTGCACATTTAGAGACTGAATTCTTTGCAAAATGGCTCAAGCTTAGCCAGACACGTTCGATAGCATATGTGAAAAACAAAATTTCAAGTCTTGTCTCAGATTTTAAATTGGATTTAGGTCTGGACTTTGACTGGACCATTCTAATCAACGACTGTGGTTTGATCTAAACCAGTCTATTGTACTTCTGGCTGTAGGTTTTGGCTTATGCTCCTGCTGGAAGATGAACCTTTGTCACAGTTTTAAGTGTTTTACAGATTTCCTTCCACTATTTTCCTTTCATTTGCTCCGTCAGTCTTAGCATCAACTATGAGCAGTTTCCCTGTCCCTGCTGAAGTAATGCATCCCCACAGCTGTCACCACAACATTTCACTGTGAGGATTGTGTTTTCAGAATGATGTGCAGGGTTAGTTTTCCACTACACAGAGCGTTGTTATATGAACTTATATGAAGTGCATATGTCCATGATTCCACCTGTTTGCTCTAAACTAGTCCAAATATCTCTTTCTTTCAACAATTGCTGTTTTGTTTTTTTTGCCAGAATGTTAAACTGCTCAACTAATAATTGCCATAATGATTGATTCCACCCGAGCTGCAGATGTCTGCGGCTCCTCCAGACTTGCTGTCTGAGCTGCTGTATGAACGCTCTCTTTGCCTGCTAAATATTGCTGTTTTTCTGACACTTCTCTTTTATTTTATCACAATGTCTAGACTTCTCTTTATGAGCTTTATATTTCAGCAACTAAAAATATACTTAAGGTCAAGGCTAGGACAGGGAAAAAGTTGTTTATCAGATCAAGAATATTCATGTGTGGGACTGAAAATAACATTCAACCAAATATTGCATCCAAGCACTCATTTGCAATTGTGATATTACAAACATTAATTACGAGGTGATGTAAACTACTTTTTTTTATCGAACAGCTGTTACTTTACTACAGGTTAGAGCTGGAATCTATTTGCCAATTAGGTGACTTCTGAAAGTGATTTTTTGCACAGTTTTAATTTTATTTAGGGGCATCAGAGTAAAATTGACTGAATACAAATGCACTTCACAACTGTTTTGTCAGATTTTGGTTTGTTAAACAAAAAATATATATAATCTGTCTTAGATTTCACAATCATGTACCACTTTATGTTGGTCTATGACAGGAAATTCCAATAAAATGTATCGAAAATTGTGGTTGTTGCATAACAAAATTTAAGAAAGTTCAAGAGGCACAAATACCTTTGCAAGGCACTGTAATCCACATTAGTTTGAATGAACTAAGTTGCTCATATTGTGCTTAGAAAATGATGTAAGGCCAATTTCTATTCTTGTTTGCCATTATACTCTCAAGCCGACTCAGCATTTTCATTTGTTTAAATCATTTCAGCGTGGCGCACTGATGGCAACCCGTGTGCTGTGCCGACGGGTTCGCTTCCTCCCTGGCTGGAGAAAACGTTTCACCCAAGCTCAGCTCATTCACACCAAACCAAAGGAAGAAATAACCGATGAGGAGGAAAACAAGAAAGTGTTGGAACACCAGGACGCTTCATTCCGAGGCGAATACAGACTGCATTACAATCCTTTGTCATATCATCACGTTACGAGGAACTCTGCTAATTCTCACAGTCAGACGGATAATTATGAAGAGGAGCAATGTTTCAGTGCTCAAGCACCCTCCTGTTGGCAGCAGAGCAATCGCTACAGCGTGAGTTGCTCGCGACACCTCTCGAGCTCCAAAAACACACTACTTGATTTAGCTTTTAACAAGGCTTCTGAAACTGAGGCACCATCTGCACTGTCCTACAACAGGAAGCAAGTACCACCAGATGTTAAAGTTGACACACGAGCTTTCCTTAAATGCAGACCAGAGTACACTTCTCTGTCCCTCAACCTCACCCAGCGACCTCACCCAATAGAATGGGTAGACGTATTGCCACTACTTCAAAAAGTGTCTGTTTTAAAGGGCAGGATGAAGCCGTCTGATGTGTCACAGTTTCTTGTGGAGCTCAGCAAGTTGCAACCAGACAAGATGCCTTTGCTGTTAAGTGACCAGCGCTTTATCATGCTTCTCCAATATTCTGTGGAGCACCTCCGCATCTTCTCTGAGGTACAGCTGCTGGAGGTGTTGCAGTCATTTGTGTGGTTGGAGATTCCTGCGTCCCACACTGTGCTCGATGTGTTTGAAGCCGAACTGAGACGCCAGGCCAACCAGCTGACCTTACATCAGTTGTTATTAGCTGCTGACTTGTGGCGCTGTATTGGGAGGCAGGTGCCACAGTACTTGCAGTGCCTCTATGACTCAGTTCACCTTCATGTGGGACAGGTAGGAGCCCCTGAGCTGGTGCAATTGCTTTATATAATTGGCGAAGGTAGGCACTGTCCAAAAGACTTGATCCGTCCTGTAGAGCAACTTCTTATGCGTCATTTATCACAACTGCATCCTGAGGAGGTCGGCACTGTATGTCTGGGACTCTTTAAATCCCAAACTTCACTTTCAGAGGGTGCAGTTACTCGTATTGTTGATAGGGCACTCTCTTTTGTGACTGAGATGGGTGACTTTGCAATGGTCAATGTGCTGAAATACCTGCGTTTCAGTTATCTTTATCACAGGACGTGGCTGGAAGCCATGGCACAGGAAGTTCCTCGACGGACCCACCGGATGGGAGTCCAGGGCCTAATGCATGTGACTTTAACTTGTTCAGCTCTTCATTACCGCAACGACAGCATCCTGACTTCTGTTGCAGAGAGCATTCCCTCTCTAGTTCCGCATTGCAGGAGTAAAGACTCAAGCAAACTCCTGTGGGCCTTTGGCACCTTAGGATTTCTTCCCATTCAGAGTCCGGGTTTCTATCCAAGCCTGATAGATGCCCTGAGGAAGAGGAAAGCAGAGTTCCAGCGATACCCTGAACACCTTCTGACTGGCCTTCTAGGTTTGGCTTTTGTCTCTCAGTTCCCAGAGGACCTTGTTACATTAGCTCTAAGCCCTGAGTTTGTCTACTTATCATTGAGGAACTCTCAGCTGGAGCTGAAAAAAGACATGTTCACCTTGGATGGAGCTGTGGCTCTGGAACTGCCTCAGTGGAAAGGCCCACGGTTGAGTGGCGAACTCAGGGAAGAGGTGGCGGAAATGCTGTGGAAGTTCGCGCAGTCGGACGTTTGCCTGAAACCAGAGGTTTTGGAGGCAGAATCAGCTCTTCAGGATCTTCTCGGGGGAGACAAGTTTGTATGTAAGAGAATGATCCTACCCCACACTCGCTCCATCGACCTCGAAGTGCATCTAGACTCCAACGGACAGCCTGTACCTGTGAACCTACTGTGTCCAAAGCAGAGTGCCACCATGATTCCTTCTCCCCAAAGCTTGGAGAAAATAAACTCGGGAATACCTATAACCGACAAACTTTTAGCACAGTTAATAAAAGGCAAAAACACCACAGATTCCTTAGCTTCCTCTGTTAAAGTTACACCCACACCATGCCAAAGGCTACCACCTGACGAAGGTGGGAGACTTTTTGATTCAGTTCTAGATTTGACCAATGACATGATAGAAACTCTCACCAAACCCAGCCGAAGAGACTCCACTCACCAGGACTCTGCTTGCCAAGGCTTCAAAGGCCCGATCAAAATCGCAGTCCAGATCTCCAGCAGGAACCACTACTGCGCACAGTCACAGCAGCTGCTGGGCCTTCATGCCATGAAGAGACGACACTTGAAGATAGCAGGATACAGGGTGGTAGAGCTGAGCCATCAGGAGTGGTCGTCAATGCTGAGGAAAAGCAGGGCAGCGAAGCTGGCATATCTGCACTGCAAAATCTATGACAACCTGTAGGGATTCCAAGACCTCATGAAAAATTACATTGAACAGTATTGCAAAAATATTCAATCCCCCGTTGCACCCTGAAATCTTGATTATGTGCAAAGTACAGAAACATCTACTAGGTAGATATTTTAACTCAGCATTTGTTTGGTATGTGCAATGGATCTCCAAACTGCATGCACCACTCTTAGAGACCATATAAAACAAGACCATAAAAACGTTTTTTCACTTTTTAATGTGACATCAATCCTGTACAATAAATTACAAAAAACGATTAGGGAAAACGTGTAAAAAAATAAAAGGGCTACGATAACATGGTTTCATAATTATACATACAATGAAGGTAATAGTTTGTTAATGCACATTATAGTTCAAAAGCAGCATTTATTCTTTTTTAGTAGCAGCCTCTTGCAAAAGTTCTTCAAATCTATCAGATTTTGTCCACATCCCTCTTCATATTTTCTGTCAGATCTGCTCTTTTGTTGATTGTTTGCTTGGACTCTGCTGAAAAAAAGAATCCATGTTCATCTTGGTCTTGCAGGTAGACAGCTGAAGGTTTTGGATAAAAACTAGTTAGTATTTGGCGCTTTCTGTAATTTTCTTCACCCAAACCACAGTTTCCTCTGGAGGAAAGTAACCCTAGATCAAAAGTTTGTACAGTTTGTAATTGTACCCCAAAAATCTGTTTGGTTTCATTAGACCAAATTCGTTTAGATTATTTTATCCAGGCCTGGATATTTTCTTTGGGAAGAAAAGGCATCTGTTTTGAAACCCTACTTCGTAGTCCAGACATACATATTTAAAACATAGCCAGTGGCCTTTGGAAATTCCTGCAGCTTCTTTATCGTTGGTGCCAAGCTCTTTGCAGTTTCGCAGACCAGTATCTGTAATGTTGTTTTAATAATGCATTTAATTTCAAAGCGACTTATAGGTCACTCAAGGACACTGTACAAGAAAAGACACAAAATGGAACAACAGTTAGAAATATTTGTCTGTTAAACAGTCAAACAATTTGGCACTTTTCGAGAAGAGGCAGATTTTTGTGATCTCTCTTTTGTTACACAAGTACTAATTGTTCTCACTGTTACTGCTATGGATTTTGTTTAGTATCTTTCTCCTGACTGATGCCTTTGTTCAATTAGATGATTTTCAGGCTCCACAATTTCTCTTTAAGCTATAAAAGACACATTAAGTACATTTCAGGAATATCTGTAGGGAAACTTGAACTTTATTTTTAGTTGATTATATTTACTTGATGTTAGGTGTGAATTCAAGAAACGAAATGCTAAAATTGAACCAAAAGGTGCTGGTCAAGGTTGTGCACATTGATGCAACACGTTTTGTTTTTTTTCAGTTGAATTGTACAGAACAAATGTCACACTAATGGTGAAAAAATGTTTCAAAATAATTTATAATGGTGACATTTTTTACACAACAAAGATCTGACAGTTTGATGAGGTGTGTATACTTCTGAGATCCACTGTATGCTTTGGATAATGTTTCTTTGTGGTTTCAAATGCGCATTCATGTTTGTGAAACAATGCAAATTAAATATTATTGAACACCCTTTCCCTGTCTGTACTGTGGTTGCCAACATTTCAGGGGGTCTCACTAAACAGAATTTATAGTATTTCTTTTATTTTTTAGCAGTTTTAGAATCAAATGCATTTTTTGCAAATGTTTTATGGCTGCGATGACTTCCAAGTTTATATGATGTTATTTTCATCTTCAGAAATAAAAATTGTTTTTTAAAAAGGTTGAAATGGAATTTTACAAGTTTTTAAAAGCTGATGCAGCAATATTTAGATTTATATGTTTATCTTAAAGTACATGGGGGAAAAGGTCATTGAAAAGCTTTTATAAATTGATTAAATAAAGGTATAGTAAAAGAAAACCAGGTTAATTATGGGTATCCTCATTGACAACAGTTTTTATATTGTTTTATATTTACTGTAATCTCTGTCACACTAAATGAATTATTTTTACTCTGTTTTCAGCTGCGTTTCCATTGATGTCCTAGGAAGTGGTCATTAATGTTGATGAAAAGCAGGGCAGGGAAGCTCTCATATCTACATTGCAAAATCTATGACCGTTTGTAATAGCATTTCCAGAGAACTGCATTGCTTATTTCTGAAATTTTATTTGCTTTGTGCTTTTAAACATGCACCTAAAAATATGCACATCATATTTCATTGAACACCTCACTCCACTCGACATTATTGTCAGCATTGCAAGTGTGTCAGAAATCGGTATCAGTTATTTTTATGTTGCAACTCTTAAAAAATTTAATTTTTAACTTTTGTGTTTAAGGTTGATACAGCAGATATTTATTTTAATAAATGAAGGAAAAGCACCAGTGAAAATTCTGCAGGGTTTTAGATTAACAGGCTTATCTGGGAAGAATTTGAAAAATAATAGGTCTTGTTGGACAAATTAAAAAAATTTAATTAAATGTTTGAAACCTGTGTGAATCAGTTAACACAGACTCCGTACGCTGCACTCAAAGTATTTTCATACATCTTTAACAGGGATGCCGATAATAGTGGATGGAGCTATAACTTTACTTGGCCCAAAAGCAGCATTTCTGACATTCTGTAAACTTCAATTGTTGGTGCAAAACATGATTTACCAATACAATGCAAACTAGGCATTGCTTAAATTCTAGTTTAAGCTGTCTTGGCATGCCAAGTGACAGACTGGTCACAGCTCAACTGACCCTGAAAAATGCATCCATTCACACTGGAAAAGAGCTGATCTTCTCAGACGCAGCTGCCTTGACCTCCCTAAGCTTTTGGAAGATGACTTTGATCTGGAGGTTATGTGCCTTGTCTGTCATTTCCCACTCTCTCACATGGAAATTTGGTACTTCTGAGGCACTCGTCTCATGCATAATTTTTTGAGGAGGAAAGAAAATACAGGGGCAACCTTCCTGTTGAACTTTATGAGGATATTACTGCTTTTGCCTTGTGTAGCAGTCAAATGCTGCAACAATAGTAGGTGCCTCAGCAGATTGTTTTTTAAGAAAAAAAAAAAATTGCCAGTTTCCCAACTCACTTATTGTGATTGTGTAATAAGACAACAGCACTAATATGATGGCCTTGAAGTCAGCAACATTAATTATTCACTAGATTTTGAATGTGGCAATTAAACTAATTTGCTGGTGTGGAAACAGGTGCTGCTTTGTTTTTGTCCTCAGAAAGATGTGATAGATCTCAGATAAAGGAAACAGTTGTGGGGGTCTTCTTAAAACTTATACACTACCTATTTTCCTTTGTGTCACTGACAGCGGTGCCTGGTTGACTGTCTTTATACTTTGGGAAAACAAAAGCAGCTTCAACGTTTCCTGTCAGAGACAGTGTCCAAAATAAAATTAAAAACCAGCAGGAAGAATACATTTTTCAGTTATTTACCCTCAGGTACAATTAGCTTCTTTAAAAATGGTAAAGTGAATCACCTGAGATGTCCCAGTTAGAGCTGACTAGAAAAACCCTACTTGGAGCTACTGATCCTGGAATAGCTTGCCAAATCTTTGTCTCTTTCTTTAAATTAGTCAGTCAGTCTCATCCAGTCTTATACTGCACTTTTCACAAGGAGACATCAATGTGTTTTGAATAAATACAGACAAATAAGCACATGAGCTAAACAAGGCTAAGCTGAGGGTGAAGAAGAAGAAACAACTGTTGATGATGAGGAGACACTGGAGGACAAAGATTGTACGAGGCACTGGTCAAAAGTAATAAACATTCAAAAAACAGAAGTAAACTAAAATCTAAATTTAGTTGATAATCAGACAAATTTTAATAACTAAGTAAACCTAATGAAATACAAAACATTGTCTCCAAATGATGGCCACATTTATTATGGGAAAATAGCGACCCAAACAACCTGGCCCTATGTTAACACATCAACAAAACATGCCCCAATCTAAACACATCCATGGACACATAAAAAAGTAATTGACATCTATCAGCATGGAAATGGTTACAAAATCGTTTATGTAGTGAACCACAGTGAGCTCTATTATTCACAAATGAATAAAATAGTAGATGTGGCATACCCTGCCAAAACTACCCCAAGAGTAAGCCAGTTGACTCATCTTGGAGTTTCACAAAAGGACCCAAAACAACATCTAAAGCACTGCAGGCTTCACTTGTTTCAATTAAGGTCAGTGTTCATGATTTAAATCTAATATTCCCCCACAAAAAACATCTTGATGATCCCAATGACTTTTGGGAAAATATTTTGTGGACTGGCAGCACTAAAATGGAACATTTCAGAAAAAGGGTATCATACCGACAGTCAAACATGCTGGTAGCAGTGTGATAATCTGGGCTGGAAGAATTATGTCCGGCTATCAGTTCATGACCCAAGGTTCAATCACATACGGGTTATATAGTAGAACAGTGATCCAAAGTGCACCAGCAAACCCTCCTCTGAATGGTTAATTTTAAACCCTACAAATTTCTGGGTTTGGAATGGCTTAGCCAAAATCCGTGCTTCATGGTAATTGCTATGGCATGAGCTTATACTGTTCATTCATGCCCAGAAATGCTTGAATGTGGTTGAACTGAAACAATTCTGCAAAGAACACTTGACCAAAATTGTGATGTAGAAGACTTACTGCTAGTTATTGCAAAGGTTTGATGAAGCATATTGCTGACACAAGCAGTTAGGTTTGGGGGGCAGTCACTCTTTCACCCTTTGCTTTATGTTATAAAACAACACTTTTGAGAAGATATAAGGGATAAATAAGACCATTAATAAGTTGTCTTTCTGTCCTTCATCAGCAATCCAGCAGCTGAAATTTGTTGCTTCCTTGTGACGTACATGTTTAATCATGGTCTATGTCTTTGCTGCATATTGCACTCTATGTGTATAAAAGAGCAGCAGGAACTACTAGTGGAGCAAAAAATAACTCCCCATCTGTCCTCATTTTGTGGGAAAGCTTGAAACCCCCCCAGGAGGTGCAGCAAAAAAAAGCTGCTCAATCCCTTTTCCCTAATCAGGATGAAAGAGGAGCAGAATTTGAAGTTGGCTTGACGTGCTATGTTTTAATGTTGCCAGCAGAGGGCGTTCTTTACCTGGAGAACTTCACCTTACGTCTCATGCTCAATGTTTGCATGATATAGTGGATAAATATTTTTTGCGCAGTTCACATTAGTTTTACTGCACGGTGTGCACTACAGCTACAAGGCTGATCTGTTTATATATACAGTCTCAGTTACAGAATAACTCACTGAAACAAAGTTTGGACTTTTCTGTTTCAAAATATGTTTACACATGATTAATTGCAACACCAATTAAAGTTAAAGCAGGAAAATACTCAAGGGCATAAGTTGCATTTTGATAAGGTTGAAGGAAGTCAGTAAATAGCTGATATTCTTCATAGATCTGAGGAACTACAAAAGAGAAATGAAAATTGAGCACTTTCAAGTAAGTGTCTTCCCTGCAGCTACAGATTTCACAGTTCTGGCTGTGCAGAAAGCATTCTTTTGAAGTTGAGAAGATTTAATTTGTCATTTGGCACCATCTCCCTTTGGATTCAAATGCAGCTCATCATATTGTTGAATGTGTTATCCGTCAGAAAAAAGATGTTTGTGTTATCGGGTTAATGTTAGAGACAAAGCATATAGTGAAAATAACCTTTCTGTTGCAGAGCAGCAATTTAAAATAGCAGTCATTCTCAAACTTTTTATTGCAAGTGTTACCTTAAGAAATTAAATAAATGAAAATTCTTCTATTGCAATGACTTTTTTTTTGTGGCAAAACAGCAAATTTAGGTAGCTAGAGCCGCTGCTCCTCCACATCGAGAGGAGCCAGTTGAGGTGGCTCGTGCATCTATACCGGATGCCTTCCTCGGGAGGTGTTCCAGGTACGTCCCACCGGGAGGAGGCCCAGGGAACGGCCCAGGACACGCTGGAGGGACTATGTCTCTCGGCTGGCCTGGGAACGCCTTGGGCTCCCCCCGGAGGAGCTGGAGGAGGTGTCTGGAGAGAGGGACGTCTGGGCGTCTCTCCTGAGTCTGCTGCTCCCGCGACCCGGTCCCGGATAAGCGGAAGACGACGAGACGAAACCTTAAGAAATCATAAGGTTTCCAAGTGCCATCATCTTAAAAGTCATCATAAAACAGGACTCAGACCTTTTGGTTTCATGTGGTTTGTCAAAAAAACAAACAAAAATCAACCACAAAATAAAATAAGCAAAGCAAATGTCAACTAAGGTCCCAAACGAGAAAAATAAATAAGAAAATTAAATATATAACATTTAACATGCTACATTACTTTAGCCAAACAAGCACTGCATGTTTGGTTGAAGGATGCAGCTTTTGCAAAATTGCCAAGTTCAAAGTTGGAAATATAAACCGAAGGTTTGACAAAGTTGGTCTTTCAAGCGGGAAGGTTTGAGATTTCTCACTTCAATATGGCAGCCAAGCACTCAAGACTTTTTGACAGTTGCAGTTAAAAATGAAATTAAACATTTCACGTGTTGAACAAACATAGTGCTGTATATATCTGCTTTAGTTAACACATTGCTTCAGTGTTTAAAGGTGCAAAAATGCAGAGAAAATGCACTGTTATCATGTTATTGTTAATTTGTTATCTAATTTTGAGGAATGTAAATGGCAAAACTCTGTAGTGCTGATGTGCGGCACAAGGACAGTTTATGGTGAACACGTGACAAGGTCACATGCACCGCACCCAGCACTCTGCACCAAGGAGAAAATGATTTGGACAATAGTCTCAACATATGCAGGCTGTGTAAAATTAGACTTTTTGAAACATGACAAACACAAATACCCTGTCGCTTTTTTGTTTCAATACTTGATATACAATTGCATTGAAGGATTCTGAATCGTAACTGAATCAAATCGTGATGTCCCAAAAGGCACCTACCTCTCGCCGCCACGCATAATATGGTGTGTGTAGGCTAAAAAGTGCAACTTTGGTCACATCACACCAAAGCACCTTTGTCTAAATGTTTGCTGTGTCCTCAATATTGCTGTTACAAAGGTGCAAATGGTACTTATGGTTTTCTTTCAACAATTCAGCAATCTCACCAATCATCCATAAAGAGCCAATGTGGGCAGCGCTGTTGTTCTCTCTATAATATTGTTTCTCCTATTAACACATTCTCCTACATGAGCTTTAACTCTCTGCAGCTCCTACGAAGTTTGGCTCACTTGACTGCTGCTCTTCTTGCTTCGCCTGTCAGTTTAGATTAACGACCATCCCTTGGTAGGGTTACAGATGTGACCTCATTGATTTTTGAGATGATTAATTAAATAGTGCTTTGTGAGATGTTCAAAGCCTGTGATATTGTTTCAAAACCTTATCCCTGCTTTAAACATTTTCCCTTGATCTTCATGATGCTGTTTGTTCACTAATGATCTCAAACAAACCTCTGAGACCTTTACAGAACAGCTGAGTTAACTAAGGTTAAATTACACACTATTTGCTGATAAGGTGACTTCTGAAAGCTATTGGTCACACTGGATTTCATTTTGGGGCATCAGAGTAAAGGGGGCTCAGTACTAAATGCAAGCCACGCTTTGCAGATTTTAATTTGTAGAATATTTCGAGAAATTTATCATTTTCCTTCCTCGTCACAATTATGTACTTCTCTTTTTCTACCACAAAATGCTCCAGAAATGTATATTGAAGTTTGTGGTTGCATCATGGCAAAATGTGAAAAAACGTTTGTGAGGTACAAGCTTTTATCTCTCTGAATCGCTTCTTTGTTACAGAGCTACTATAGCGAAGTCATACGCATATCTAAATAACCTGAAATAGTCATGATGGACTTTAAATTTATTAATGTAAACATAGAAGAGTAGTGCTGATAAGATTATACAAAATTAGACCAGAATGCAAACTGTATTCCTATTATAGCAAACAGGAAGGTAAACATTCTCATATTTGCTGCTGTTTTAAAGTTATTAACTTTCTGTAAACAGCATAAGGGAAAAGGGGAATTATCGTTAAGCTTATCATAAGCTTTTTTTCACCCAGACATGACCAGTAATTCACCGGTTAATACAGGAGCCACTTGTCGAGTGAATGCTCTCTCAGTAATCCCCGTCTTATTTGCATTTCAATTCTTTTGCTTTTCTCTGGCCTGAAGCTAATCCATCGCTGGCCGAATGTCCCCAATAAGCCTGCATTAACAGTTTTTTAGTCATCTCAACGTAAGGACTACCACTTTCTGTCCCTTGTTATTCTTTAAGTTTGTTGGATAAACACACAAATCCCAATGTGCCCTTCCCAGTCTGCTTCACAAAAATATAATAATATGAAATGAATAAATTGGCTAATGCTCCTGAAATGAGGGGATTGGGTATGGATTTATGAGGCATTTCACGTTTTCCACGTTTGGCTTGTTTTTGGATTTTTCTCTCAGTGCCGCTTTCTTTGTGAGAAACCCAGCGGCATTCAGTGGTGAGTGTGAATCCTTGCCTTTAGGATTCTAACCACACAAACAGAGCTTAAGTCACTGCTCTGAGGGAAAGGACTGATAGGGAGCTTTCACATTCAGCTCTTGTTTTAGCTAGTATCGATATACTTGAAGGAAACTTAACTTCAGGCCCTACTACTCAGTTTACCATTTGTCAGGGGATAAACCACTTTGCCTCAGGAGCTCAGTGGATTTGTCCTGAACGGGATTATTTACTGTATCATTTCTGTTTATAAAAACTAAGTTTTTTTTTTTTATTGACTGCCATTCACACAAAAAAAGAACATTACTCCAGGGATATTTTAGTCAATTTCATTACCTTAAAGAAGTACTAAAGGTTTTTATGTTTTGTCATGTTAAGACCATAAACTTCAATGCATTTTGGGAGGAATTTTTGTGATACAGTAACTAGTGCATAATTGGGAAGTTTAAGGAAAATTACACATCAAATTGTATTTAAAAAATCTGGGAAAGTGTGGCGTTCATTAGTGTTCTGTCCTCTTCACTTTGACGCCCTTCAATAGAATCCAGTGCAACCAAGTATCTTCAAAAGTAAACTAATTAGTAAATAGATTTCAACCTTTGAGTAAATCAAAACCAAAAATCTGTCAATACATTGCTGCCCACTGAAAATGACAGGCAAAGAAATAAGAAAATTATTTATAGAAGCAGTAAAAAAACTCATGGGAACTCTGAAGGAGTTACAGATTCACTGTTCATTTGGGAGAATTTGTTGAAATAACAACTTTTACTCTTGTACCTCACAAATTTGGCCTGTTTTGTGGAATTGCCACAAATAAAGTCAGTGTTGAAAGAAAGCTATATGTAGTACTGTTTGAAGTTTACCACAAGCCATGTAGTGGACACAGGAAACACGTGGAGGAAGGTGCTCTGATCAGATGAGACCTAATGTAAGTTTTTGGCTAACATGCAAAACAACATTGAGGGACAGAAAAACAACGCTGTTCATAACCCTGAAAACACTATCCCGACTATGAAACATGGTGGTGGTAGCATCATGCTGTGGGGATGATCTTCTTCAGCAAAAACAAAGAAGCTGGTCAGAGTTAATGAGAAGACAGATGGAGCTACAAAGGAATGGTTAATATCAAAGAATATTAATGTGTTAAAATGGTTCAGTTAAAGTTCAGACCTCAATATAACAGATGATCTGTAGCAAGAGTTGGAAACTGATGTATATGGAATGGTTCTATGGCTATGAATACTTTTGCAGAAACTGCATCTTACTTCTCTTGTGTGATGAGTGCAGTTTAATATCACCACTTGATCCATGAAGAGATCCATCATGACTCAAAGGAGCAGCAAATAAACCATAGTAACAGCGTCCAATCTAGTTTAAAAGTTCAGCAGATATAAGCATTTGCAAAGAGGGAGCTACAATAACCAAAAGCATATGTTGTCGTAATTAGAATGCGCCCTCAATCACACAACAGGGACTATTTTTAGCAAGCTGGTAATAGACAAACATACTGAGAGAAACAGCTCTGTGTTTTCATTCTAATTAGCATTTTGTGTCTTCCTCTCTGTGTGAGAGATTTTCAAATTGACACTTGTGCAGGCGGCAGTGTTGCATGACAACAATGCTGTCCCTGTACACTCATCACTTGGTCCCACAGATCATTACAACTCAGAACAGGACTGATGGAACATGGAAAAACACAATGACACTGAATAGCACTATCACTGCACTGCACTCTGTAGTGGCTTTCAGGCAAGGTTCATGCCTTTGCGACAATGCCTAATCAGGAACATTCTGTTGGGTAGTTCGAAAGGGATTTCAAGGTCAGTTCGGGTTTGTTGCACAGAGAGCCTTGCACAATGTAAAGGCTTTTATGCTCAGCTAAATCTCATAAATCTTGGAGCCTTGTCTCTGTAATGCAATAGCGGGCTACAGATGGAATTTGCTTTGCTGCAAAACTCAAATCTCCATCCCACACACACATGACTCAAATGAAAAGTGGCGATTTTAGGCATAATGTGTGAAGCTGATGTAAGACAAATCGGTGGCTGTCATTTTGGTGATGAGTGAGGTAGACACATGTTATGTAAGTTCTTTATATATATATTCCATACCCATTTTTATAGCTTTAGAAAGATTGTTTTTTTACCAAAACTTAATGAGTGACAAACGGAAAGTTAAATGAGACATAAAACATGAAATGTATAAAAAAAAAACGCTAAGGTGTAACCTCTATTTTCTGTAAATTATGGGTTGGTGTTGTAATCTTCCTTGACAAATAGTTGGCCATGCTGAGCTAGTTTCTACTGGAGGTTCTTTTTAAAAGGGAGTTGTTCCTTTTCATTGTCATCATGTGCTTTCTCAGGAAGAGCCCAGCCAACTGCTTCCTTGGATAGAAATCGTCTTACCAGTTGGCAGGCTAAACTAAATTTGACTGTATTGTACTAAGACTATGATTGAATTGGAATGCATTTAATTGAATGTGAATCTGTCTATTTGATTTGATTTTTATTTATATATATGTTTCTGAATATAAACTGGATCTGATGTCTTGAGATTACTTTTGTTGTGAATTGACGCCCTATAAATAAACAGAATTGAACTGAATCGTGTGCCACATCAGTGTTTCAGTCTTCAGGTTGTATTTACAGTAAAATAGAGCCCCAGTGCCCCAACAGCACAACCTACATTTTTTTCTCATTAAATGAAGAGGAGTGTGATCCTTTAATTGTGTGCCACAGATTACTGCACAGAGCCTAAATTAAACCTGTCCACATAAGATTAAGCTTGCACAAATCATCCTCCTCTTAATGGGAATTTATAATTCAATGTGTAATTATACCCTCTAACCCTCACAGACAAATTTGAAGAGATGTGTTAACAAATGTGTTGTGTTTAACTATATCCTATTGAACAGTGAGGGATCAGGTATTCAGATGTGAAAGAAGGGTAATTATAGAGAGCAGCAGAAACACGCACATAAACACACGTCTGAAAACACTACATCCAGCGCTACTGGTGAACGAGTTGCTTCCCATCTACATCCTAGCACTGAGAAGCATGCAGGGTGAGACAGATGATGAGAGAGGAATTTAAAACCCTTCCAGTGTTCCAATGTCTATTTATGAATAAGTAATGGATGTTACATTGCATTCACATTGCCTTGACATTGCAAAACATTGTGCTCTGCTGCACAGTTTTTGTTTAGCAATGACAAAAAAAGTGACTGCGTTTTTGTTGCATATATTTACAGAAAATGCATCATTTCTTAATCACAGCCATATTTTGACAATATTTAAATGTGATTACCTCAAAAGACCATATCTAAGATGTACAATTTATCTGCCACAGGTGGTGCAACTGTGTTGCTATCACCATAAAAAGGTTTTGTAAAATGTGTGGTTTCTTGGGAAAATGGTGAATGTGTGAAATATATAGGAACATTTTCCAGGATGGAAAGACAAATGCCAGGAGCAAAAGTACGAATGCTTTAGGCTGTAGAGAGATTTAAAAATATGACCTTTTTAAGTTGCCAGGAAATGTCATGCTCTTAGACAATCACAGTTTCAAATCTCTCCAATGTTGCACATATATGTTCTCTGAGAGACTAAAGGAGACATGTTACTGTCTGGTTCTCTCTTTAGGCAGTGTGTGGATGCTTCAAGGAAAGCCTGGGACTGTTGCTGGTAAAGCCACATATTTAATGGATCTATCTGCATGAAAATCCAAAGCAGCTGACCTCATTCTGAAGGATTGATGCATTATGGGAACTTCTGATCAGATGAGGTTCTGAATAATTTTGGCCTTTGTGGCTTAATGCTTATCATTGTATCCCGCCGCTGATTAGGCACCGTCCTGCTTTAATCCGGAGTACTTAATTATACAGGAGATGTTGTCTTCCAGAAAGGCTCTTTTTCCTCAATGTGGTAAATCCATGTGTGTAGATTTGATGCTGTCATTCACAAAAGTATTGCATTTGGGTTTTGTACCTCTGCTATATTATTTATTAATAAAATCCAGTGCAACAAATTGCCCCTAGAAGTCCCTTAATTATAAAGTGTTGACATCCTGTGCATAATTTAATCTCTGTAATGAATACAGATGTTCTGGGAAGTCCGCAGATGTTTGTTAGACAACATCCATACACAAACAGGATAATGAAGACCAACAAGACAAGTCAGGAATAACGTGGAGAGGTTTAAAGCAGGGTTAGGTTATAAAACAATATCCCAAACGTTTAAGATCTCATGGAGCATTGTTTAATCCATCATCTGTTAATAGAAAAAGTATGGCACAACTACAAATCTACCAGGACTTGGCGGTTCAAACTTTTTACTACGATTTTCCTTCCCAGTGGCAATTTTTGATGTTGACCTTAAGGGTAATTGCACAGGGTGGAATTAGTAAGGGGGGGTTCAGGACAATAGAGGGATGGGCTCGCCTTGGGTGCTATTTATGCAAGAACCATCACTGTTCCTTGTATTACATAATTATTTACCAATTTGTCTTGGTCTTTGTGTTTAAATCCGAATAAAACACACTGAAGTAAGTGGCAAGAATACTTTTGTAAGGCACTGTATTTGTTTTTCATATCACACACTTAATCTGTTCAACAGTAAAATAAAAAGAAATTGATATGCACTTTTTTTTTTGTCATTTTTGTACCAGTAATACATGAAAGCTGCTGCAATATATCCAGGACTTCTTTTCAGACATTGTCACTTGTTAGGATTTCAGGGAAATCAGTTTACCTCCTAATAAAAGATCAGTGTATGACAAAACACCGAGTGCAAAAAAAAGACTGAAAAAAAACAGACAGACATAAAACATATTGGTGCTTTGTAAAACAGGTATCACTGTATGCTGCTGAAAAAACAAATGTGTCTCAATGTTCACAGATTTGTCTTTGTTTAAGGCATGCTGTTTTCCATGAGAACTGAAAACTTTAAAGTTTGTAACTGGGACAATTATTCTGCATCCAAAAAAAGATGAAAAAGATCTCAACAGCAGCTCCCTCTTCCCCAGTTTCACTCTATAATTGGCAAGCAGATTCACATCATGTCTGCTCAGTCATTGCATTTAGGCCAGTCTTTGGAAACAGCAAATTTACTTTTTCTAGCATCTCAAAAATATCCATAGCATGTGTGATCTTCCTTTCAAAATCACATAAAACTTACGTTTTTAATGCATTTGGTATTCAGGATCTATTCTCTGACAGTTGATCATGATATTTTGGAATGTAATATTGTCCATGAAGGATCTTTTTCTGCAGAAGTTGTTCTCCTGCTTCTTCCTTATTTATGACAATCTGCAAAAATATTCCACCACATGTATTACTTCAGTCAACACCCACAATTAAAGAGGATATATAATAATTTCTACAACATTTCCTGTCCTTTTTACTGTGTTAAGGCTTTCATCGAGTGTCTTAGTGTTCATAGAGTAAATAGTTACTGTGATTTGGCCTGTGAGGAAGATGAGTTAGAATAATGTTTTTTTTGAATGCAGGAGCTTGAAGACTTAACAAACCAATACCTTACAGAGGAATTGACCACCCATATGTGTGAGTCCAGTGTTGCTTCGGTGTGCAAGTTTGCCAAACAATGTTGGACTCCGCAATTTCTTTGGTCCCCTCCCTGATCTGACCAGTTACAATATGTTTATCCACATCATTCAATCGCTGGCTGTCTAGGTGGTGTCCTAAAAACAATGTGGGCTACCGTTTTATTCACTGAGAGAGTTTTCCTCGTTTATAATAATTGGTTCATATTTTCCACCGCATGGCTGCACTTCTGGTGCGGAAAAACATCTTGCTGAACTGATTACAGACGTGGAGAAAAAATACACGGACTCTTTCATCATAATACTGGGAGATTTTAACAGAGCAAACCTCTCCAATGAACTCCCCAAATACAGACAGCATATTAAGTGTCCCACCAGAGACAAAAACACACTGGACCATTGTTACACAACTTTAAAGGACTCATATCATGCTGTTACCGGGGCTGCTCTGGGTTTTTCGGATCATTATCTAATCCACCTCATCCCAACCTACAGACAGAGACTAAGTGCTTCAAAACCCAAGGTTCACACTGTTAAGAAGTGGACTGAGGAATCAAAGCAGATGCTAAAGGCCTGCTTTGAATGGACAGACTTGACTGTTTTTGAAACCTCAGCCACTGACTTAAACCAACTAACTGATGTGGCGACATTATACATCAGTTTCTGTGAGGACATATGTGAGCAGACCAAGACCTTCTGCATCTTTGGGAACAACAAGCCATGGTTTACTCCACACCTCAGGAATCTGTGCAAGGACAAGGAAGAAGCTCACAGCAGTGGAGATTGGGCGTGGTACAGGCAGGTCAGGAACAAACTAACAAAAGAGATCAAAGCAGCCAAGAGAAGCTACAGTGAAAAGCTTAAGAACAGCCTTTCTACTGGTGACACTTCAGCTGTATGGACTGGTCTGAGAAACCTGACTGCCTATAGGAGCCCCCCCACCCATCCTGAACAGAGTCCTCGCCTGGCCAACCGTCTGAATGGCTTCTACTGCAGACATGACAAGAAGCCATTCACACCTCAAATCATCCCCTCCACATCCCATCCAGGAACAAGTTCTTCCCACAAAGCTACCAACCCCCTACCTTCAGATCCTCCTCCGATGTAAATAGGCTCTTTCAGCGCATGAAAACAAAGAAAGCTGGAGGACCTGATAACGTCTCCCCATCATGCCTGAAAGCCTGTGCAAATCAACTCGCTCCGATTTTCACAAGAATCTTCAACAAATCAATGGAGACGTGTGAGGTCCCCTCCTGCCTCAAACGATCCACCATCATCCCGGTGCCCAAGAAACCCACCATCCTAGGATTAAATGACTACAGGCCTGTAGCCCTGATGTCTGTGGTCATGAAATCCTTTGAGCGGCTGGTGTTGAAGCACCTGAAAGACATCACAGGCCCCCTCCTGGACCCCCTGCAATTTGCTTACCGAGCAAACGGGTTGGCAGATGATGCTGGACCACCCAGGGACGTACGCCAGGATCCTGTTTGTAGACTTCAGCTCGGCCTTCAACACCATCATACCAGACATCCTCCACCAGAAGCTCACTCAGCTCAACGTCCCAGCCTTCATCTGTCAGTGGATCAACAGCTTCCTGACGGACCGACAGCAGCAGGTGGTGTTTGAAGAAGATATCCGCAGTGAACAAAGGGTTAGCTTCCCGCTAACCTCCTCAGCTTCTCCTGATCAGAAGGTGCATTCGTTCTGTGAACAAAAGGGTTAGCGTCCCGCTAACCTCCAGCTGTGGATGAAGAACGGCTCGTTGTCCGCCAACGCCACTGCACGGTGATGGGGTCTCTGTTGTCTTCCTTCCAGAGTGGGAGACCGCTCCGCTCAGCTTCATAGTTTCTCTGTAGGGAACTTCTCTGGGACAATTTGCTTCACAGGCCTCCAATCATCCCGAATTCTGTTCATCATATAAAATGCAAGTCAAGGAATCCCAGTTGATGAGACTTGATTTTCCCAACAGCTGCGTATGCTGCATTAGGGTATGCCTGTCAAAAAAACTACAAAGTGATTTAAACACATTTTATTTTCAAAAAGGGGGACGATAGTGCTGGAGGTAAATATTGGTGAGGGTAAGCATTTTCTTATCTGATAAACATTATTCTCACTAAGACTACATGTAGATGCCTCCGTGTTCTGGCTGTTGACTACCTGCTGAAGCCATCGTAACTACCGTCACAGCTGTTGCATAAACTGTGTTGTGATTCCAATTGCTTCATAGTCCCGGGGCAAAAAGTGTTTCCAATTAAGCATGAGTACCAAATTTGGTACTTTTATAGGTACCAACTGAACGGTACCATGCTTCAGTAACTAAATGCATCATTGTTATATGGGGTGAGTGGAAGAGTGGGTAATTTTCCATACCGCCCATGAACACATCATTGCACGCACAAAAGCATAATGACGTTAGTAGCCACTGGTACCATCAATAAAGCATGTCTGATAGAAAGCGCATGAAAGTATGGCTCAGGGAAGTGGCTATGGAAAGTATGCAGATTACGCTTGTTGCAATATTTAGGACGTGAAGTGCAAGGCCAGCGGCGGGAATAGTTCTAAGCTAAGGAAACACCTGGTTAAGCACTAGATTTTTCTTGTCAGCCTCAGATATACGGCTACAACTCCTGCATTCATCACTGTTAGCACGCCTGCATCCGTTAGCGACTTGTCATCTGCAGCCGGCAACATGGGAGAAGAAATGTTTGATAAAACTGAGATGTCACCATACAAACAGCTGGATGTTGTTAAATTAAAAAATTTTGAGATTTTATAATTAAATAACTTAACATTTATTACCACATAAACACAAAAAAGTACAGAAAAATGGTACCGTTGAGTACCGATACCGAATCCCAGGTACCGGGCATTGGTACAGTATTGATTCAAATGCGAAAGGTACCCATCCCTATTTCTAATATAGACTTTTTTGGTGGGTAAAGAGAAATCCATCCCCCTTCCTCCCTTTACTACTATGGAGGTCACTCATGTTTCCTGCAGTGATGATTGTTGTAGTGAAAGACCTAGCTAAATGCTTTAAGTGTGTCAAAACTCAGTTCTTTGATTACAGTAACAGATTTCCAGATGGTAATGTGACAGACAGCACATCATCATTCATACATGGTAGTGACTTCCTGTTTTAGTTGTGACCCAAAAGGCTCTTTTGGTTCCAGAAAAGTATGTTTTAAAATTCCTTCTGTACAATGAAAAGCAATTAAACAGTCATTTGTGATTTTTAGGTTTGCTCACTTTAAAATATAAATTACATTGTAAAGTATGTTACAGCATGAGCTATTGCGTATTCCAAGGAACAACTTTAATTCACTCAGCCAAAACTGATTTGCATCAAAAGGTTGACAATGAAGCTCTAGTTTGGTGGTTTGTAATTCTGAAACAGAGTGGTGTTAATCTAACAAATTCTAGCAGTCCAAGACATACATTTTCTGTTTATTTCAATGAATTTTAATGTGATGCAGTTGTTGGACTTCATTTAAAGATGCAGGAGTTTAACATGGTAAGTTGCTCTCCTTAAGACACAAATTTAGCCTCTTTACACACATCTCCTGTTGTTGTAATTTAAACGCTACAGCTTTCAAAATGGAGATTTTTTCCCCAAGATGGAATATACTTTATTCCACACAATGTAGATATAAAATATACATGCTGATTGCAAGCCTCCAAAATACCAGTGACTTACCTTAATGTTGTATTCTTTGCAGATAAGCAAAACACATTTGTTAATGAGTTAAAGAAAAACCTGATTTTATTTGACGCTAATATTTAAGTATGATCCAGGTTTTCTCATTACCATTTCCAAATAATACATATTTACATATTGTTCCCTCTTATGTTTTGGTTAGTATTACTTTTTCCTTTCTGACAGAATCTGGATATAATCTGTATTTCATTGGTGTCTTGTTCTTAACCCAGCAGACTTGAGCTTGTACAAAATCTGTGGCTGCCATCTGCGAATTTAACAACAGTTGCTGTATGAGCAAATAATTGATTAAGATGTTAATGTACCCCTGTTCTAATCATAATAGACCACCACAAAAAAGGGGTATATGTCTGTAGAGCTGTTGGCTATTTTCCCTGAGTGAATATTCCTTACCTGCATCTGGTAGCAACATGAGGAATTCAATCAGAAGTTCTTGTTGTGAAAAAATAAACTCTTCAAGATTATGATCAATGTACACCCTAACTAATATTTGATTTAATGCTGTTACAGTTGCATTAGGAACCCACACTTTTTGTTGCCGAGCTGGATATTTTAGTCCTGACAGAATTACTAGAGTTTATTTAAATAGATTAGCTTTTTGGCACAGACTTGGCTTTTAAGCATAGTTCACAAATTTTCAATTGGGTAAAGGTAAGGGACATTCTAGAATTTCAATGTTAACTTGCATTAACCAATTTTCCAAAACCAATTTTGATCTGTGTCTGAGATCATCAGTGGAATGCCCACTTGTATCCATGTTTTCCACTTCTTATTATTTCATTCACTCGGCACAATGTACTAGTACCACTGACAGCGAAACGAGTCCTATTAGTCCAGATGCACATATGTATATATATATATATATATATATATATATATATATTTATATATTTGAGCCTATATGTACAGTTTTGACCCTAAGTGTTACATCTTGAGTTTGTTGAGGACCAAAGCGGCAACAGGAAATTGGCAGGCCATGGTGGATGGAAATGGAATGATGAACTTACAGGCATGAATGAAGAAAACATAGGAACCAGGGAGACAGCAACGGAGAACCCAACTATGAAAGGACAGAAACAGGAACTTAAATACAACTGAGGTGAAAAGAACTATGATAGGTGCAAATAACAAAACACAAACAGGCGCGGATCATGACACTATGCAGATTAAAGAAAATCCAAAATAAATGCAGGCTTTTACACCCAGTTCTCATTTTTAGTTACAATTGAAAATTAATGTTGCACAAGCTTATCACCTTGAAAATAGAACAGAACAAATACACTGTTAAACTAACATTTATGTTGGTGATGAGTGGCTGTATACAGGTAATTCTCAAAATATTAGCATATTGTGTGTGCCGCAGTTAGTAGCACTGTTGCCTTGCAGCAAGACGGTCCTGGGTTCGAATCCCAGCCGGGGGTCTTTCTGTCTTTCTGCATGGAGTTTGCATGTTCTCCCCATGCATGTTTGGGTTCTCACCGGGTATTCCGGCTTCCTCCCACAGTGCAAAGACATGCCTGTTAGGTTAATTGGTCTCTCTAAATTGCCCTTAGGTGTATGAATGAGTGTGTGCGTGGTTGTTTGTGTGTTGCTGGAGATAGGCACCAACTTCCCCGTGACCCACTATGGAATAAGCGGTAGAAAATGACTGACTATATACAGGTCCTTCTCAAACAATTAGCATATTGTGATAAAGTTCATTATTTTCCATAATGTCATGATGATAATTTAACATTCATATATTTTAGATTCATGGCACACTAACTGAAATATTTCAGGTCTTTTATTGTCTTAATACGGATGATTTTGGCATACAGCTCATGAAAACCCAAAATTCCTATCTCACAAAATTAGCATATCATTAAAAGGGTCTCTAAACGAGCTATGAACCTAATCATCTGAATCAACGAGTTAACTCTAAACACCTGCAAAAGATTTCTGAGGCCTTTAAAACTCCCAGCCTGGTTCATCACTCAAAACCCCAATCATGGGTAAGACTGCCGACCTGACTGCTGTCCAGAAGGCCACTATTGACACCCTTGAGCAAGAGGGTAAGACACAGAAAGAAATTTCTGAACGAATAGGCTGTTCCCGGAGTGCTCTATCAAGGCACCTCAGTGGGAAGTCTGTGGGAAGGAAAAAGTGTGTCAGAAAACGCTGCACAACGAGAAGAGGTGACCGGACCCTGAGGAAGATTGTGGAGAAGGGCCGATTCCAGACCTTGGGGGACCTGCGGAAGCAGTGGACTGAGTCTGGAGTAGAAACATCCAGAGCCACCGTGCACAGGCGTGTGCAGGAAATGGGCTACAGGTGCCGCATTCCCCAGGTCAAGCCACTTTTGAACCAGAAACAGCGGCAGAAGCGCCTGACCTGGGCTACAGAGAAGCAGCACTGGACTGTTGCTCAGTGGTCCAAAGTACTTTTTTCGGATGAAAGCAAATTATGCATGTCATTCGGAAATCAAGGTGCCAGAATCTGGAGGAAGACTGGGGAGAAGGAAATGCCAAAATGCCAGAAGTCCAGTGTCAAGTACCCACAGTCAGTGATGGTCTGGGGTGCCGTGTCAGCTGCTGGTGTTGGTCCACTGTGTTTTATCAAGGGCAGGGTCAATGCAGCTAGCTATCAGGAGATTGTGGAGCACTTCATGCTTCCATCTGCTGAAAAGCTTTATGGAGATGAAGATTTCATTTTTCAGTATGACCTGGTACCTGCTCACAGTGCCAAAACCACTGGTAAATGGTTTACTGACCATGGTATCACTGTGCTCAATTGGCCTGCCAACTCTCCTGACCTGAACCCCATAGAGAATCTGTGGGATATTGTGAAGAGAACGTTGAGAGACTCAAGAACCAACACTCTGGATGAGCTAAAGGCCGCTATCGAAGCATCCTGGGCCTCCATAAGACCTCAGCAGTGCCACAGGCTGATTGCCTCCATGCCACGCCGCATTGAAGCAGTCATTTCTGCAAAAGGATTCCCGACCAAGTATTGAGTGCATAACTGTACATGATTATTTGAAGGTTGACGTTTTTTGTATTAAAAACACTTTTCTTTTATTGGTCGGATGAAATATGCTAATTTTGTGAGATAGGAATTTTGGGTTTTCATGAGCTGTATGCCAAAATCATCCGTATTAAGACAATAAAAGACCTGAAATATTTTAGTTAGTGTGCAATGAATCTAAAATATATGAATGTTAAATTTTTATCATGACATTATGGAAAATAATGAACTTTATCACAATATGCTAATATTTTGAGAAGGACCTGTACTTCTGACTGGAACTACACAGCACACTACCTTTTTTCTTCAGAAATGTTGCATAACATTGGATTTCTGGATCAAAATATATCATGGATGCACTTATAATGCTCCACAAAAGCTCAGGTATTTTCAAATATTCAGGATACCATATTAATTATTAACAGCCATTGTGAAATCTAAAATAGTGTCTTTGAATTATTCATCTGAAAGTCTTCATAGTTTTACATTGTAAATTTAAGTTTTCAGTCATTGTTTTTTTTCCCTTAAATGCATTTTAACGTATTATAGAATGTGATTTTAGAGTCAAGATAAAAGGTGTTTTTATATTAGGAGAAATGTGAACAGTCAGATTCAGTTTTCCAGCAGCACGCTTCAAAGTGCTTCAAAGTGTATTCAAATATACTTTCCAAGCCTTCCAGAAAGGTAACAACTTACTTTACACTTATGTCTGTTGCAACAGGGCAATGCACTATTGCACTGTCTCAGCATCCCACAGGCTGTTGTGACAGCATTCATTTCAGACAGTAATTATACAGAACTGTAACAAATGTCCCATGACAGCAAATGTCTTTCTTTCCACTATAATATTTGATCTTTCATTAACAATTAAATACTTTTATATTTCATCCCAGCTGATTTGATCAAATCTATCATGATGTATTAACTAGGCAACGTGAGAGATATTTTTTTAAATATGTATATCCAGGTATGCCAGTTGTAGCCACTCCATTTGTGACTGACTTTGCAGTTTAAGATGCAGCTGTGCCCAACATTCATCAGGGATCGGAGATGTTCTCTTCTTTGTTTGGACACATGATTGTGTTTACCTCAGCTGTTTGTGTATGGTAATAGTGCACACTGTATTTTTGTTTTTTCAGTTTCCTTGTTTAAAGCATATGCAAGTGTCTTAATGGCCTGTTTATCGTTTTTTTAAAAATCTGTTCAAGTTATTCTGGTACACAGTTTTTAGATAAATAGAAGAATTAGAATAAACATATATAATTGGTAACTTTGAGCAGCAGACAAAAATTTAAATGTTTTTTGAAGATTACTACATGTAACTCTCAAAGGTCAGATTTTTTTTCATTAAATCAGCAGTACAAAATAAAGGACATTTGTGACTTTAAAACTATTAAACATTTTAAAACATAAAGGTTTATTTATTTCACTGTTAAGCTGACATTTAAAACATGCAGCAGAGCATTGTCCTACATAAAGAAAAAGATCATGACCTTTTAAAATGCAATGAACCTTCTTCCTTTACCACAGATTGAAAAAAAAATGTTATTAAACTGAATTAAGAATTTTGTAATTTATTTTTAAGGCTGAATTAAAATACCATTAAAAACATACATAAAACATAGGAGTCATTTCTTGACTAAAACATATTACAAGACAGATATTTCAGTGTACTGTTGTTTCATAGAATTATTCCGATCCCTGCAGTTGTACTGTCTGTTTTGTTAGCTCACCTCCAGTGACCCATGCAGCTGTCTTTAGTGTTGCCAGTTTTTGAAATGCACAGCCCACTTTTGTGTACACAGATTGCAAAATTGTATTCCAGGCAGTCCACATTATTTTGTTGATCTAACAAATCTGTTTTCCCTTACAATCTCCGGGTATTTCTACCCTTTACAATAAACAGATGCAGCTCCCTCTGTGTGTCCATGTCATATGACCTACTTTGTGTGCAGTGTTTAGACAGGTGTCCATGTAGAGAGCTAGCTAGAGAGCAATGCTAATCATTAAATCTAATGATTTTCAAGGCAAAGTGCTAAGATTAAGATGCAAGAAAACAATTTTTCTGTAGGTTTTGTCCACACATTATGAACTGGACCTGCAAATTAATATATAACAAGCTGAGTTACAAACATACTATTTTAAAACAGAGTAAACATTAGAATTTCAGCATCTACTGCACATGAAAACATTGTCAGCAGGAGCTAAAAATGAATTTAAAGAAGACTGAAACTAGATATGTAGATTGAAATATATCTTTGAAAAATAAAAGCTGTCCTGCAGAAAACCCTGTTCAGATAAAAACATCTGTTGATGTCACAAAAAACGTTTACCACAGCATCCGAACCGTGAGTGGAGTGCAATGCAATCCTAATACTAATGGTGACCATGTAACACTAATGAATGGTGGCTTGTTAATTTACTGCACTTAAAGGTACTGCATTTTCAAGCATCGAACTAGCATTGCTTTTCATAATGTAACATACTAAAAACTGTAGAAAAATGTATAATTTTAAATGGTTAGGATCAGTGATGGGGACAAAACTATAAACACACCTTTAAACTGCCAATGCAAATGTTTCTTTAAGAACTGTAATAGAAGAAGGTATAAAAACTGCTGTGAAAACGGCTGTGAAATGTTTTTTACTAGCCTTCCTGGTGTGAGGGATCATTAATTATTTATTAGTTAGAGCAGAAACAACATGACGCAATGTCTCTCGATCATCATAATCCAGCATGTTAAAGGAAAAGACAGACATTTAAAGCTCAAAAGGATAAAGCATATAAACATTGCTCAATTTAGCCTTCTGTTTTGTCTGCTGAAAATCTTGCTTTCTCAGCATGAATGTATTACATACATATTGTAGAAAATAGTCACCAGCTTCTTGAAGGACTGGCAGCAGCAGGTGAGACTAGGGAGCATCTTCCCCCAAGCACTGGTGCCCCCCCAGGGGTGTATTCTCTCCCCACTCCTCTTCTCCCAGTACACAAATGACTGAATTTCAGCAGACCTGTCTGTGAAACTCCTGGAGTTTGCAGATGACACCACTGTTACTAGACTTATCCAGGACAGTGATGAGTCCGCATACAGACAGGAGTTGGATCGGCTGGTACACTGGTGTGGTCAGAACCACCCTGAACTTAACCCACTCAAGACTGTCGAGATGATGGTGGACTTTCGGAGAACACCACCCCCACACAACCCCCTCACCATCCTTAACAACACTGTATCTGCAGTGGACCATTTCCGGTTGCTAGGAACCACCAATTCTTAAGACCCGAGATGGTCCTCACACATAAACAATATTTGGAAAAAGGCCCACAGAGACTGTACATTCTGAGGCAACTCAAGTAGTTCAACCTTCCACAGGAACTGCTGGTCGTCTTTAACACTGCCATAATACAGTCTATCCTGTCTCTGTCCATCTCAGTGGGGTTTGGCTTATTCAAATAACAGGGCAGGTCCAGACTGCAATGAACAATCAGTTCTGCAGAGAGAATTATCAGGGCTGACCACAAAAATCACATGTGGCGTTCCCCAAGGGTCCATCTTGGGGCCTCTCCTATTCAATATCTACATGCTCCCCATAACACAGATTTTAATAAACAACAACGTAAGTTATCATAACTATGCAGACGGCACACAGTTATATGTTACGATGTCACCAGGTGACTATGAACCCATTCAATGCATGGCTGTGCCAAAATGTTCATCAGCTGAATCAAAACAAAACTTAAGCAATAATCTTTGGACAAAAAGAAGAGCATTTAAAAGTTAGCACACAGCTTCAGTTAATACAGCTAGAAACCACCAGTCAGGTTTGAAATCTGGGTGTAGTGATGGACTCAGACCTGAACCTTTAGAGGCACATAAAGACAGTAACAAAGTCAGTCTTCTATCACCTAAAGAACATCTCCTGGATTAAAGGACTAATGTTTCAGCAGGACCTTGAAAAACTAATTCATGCGTTCATCTTTAGTAGAATTGATTACTGCAACGGTGTCTTCACAGGTCTGCCTAAAAAGTCGATCAGACAGCTGCAGTTGATCCAGAACGCTGCTGCCCGCGTCCTCGCTTGAACTAAGAAAGTGGAGCAAATCAGCCGAGTTCTAAAGTCCCTACACTGGCCCCCTGTATCTCAAAGAAAAGACTTTAAAATACTTCTGTTAGTCTATAAATCACGAAATCACTGAACAGACTTGTTGTCACTGTATCAACCACCCAGACCTCTCAGGTCTTCTGGCTCAAATCTACTCTGCATACCCAGAACCAAAGACGGAGAAGCAGCTTTTAGTTCTTATGCTCCACTAATTTACCGGTCGGTCTACGTTCCTACCATCACCTATGGCCATGAACTTTGGGTCATGACCGAAAGAATGAGATCCCGGATACAAGCAGCGGAAATGAGCTTCCTCCGTAGGGTCGCCGGGCACTCCCTTAGAGATAGGGTGAGGAGCTCGGCCATCCGGGAGGGGCTCGGAGTAGAGCCGCTACTCCTCCACATCGAGAGGAGCCAGTTGAGGTGGCTCGGGCATCTATACCGGATGCCTCCTGGACGCCTTCCTCGGGAGGTGTTCCAGGCACGTCCCACCCGGAGGAGGCCCAGGGGAAGGCCCAGGACACGCTGGAGGGACTATGTCTCTTGGCTGGCCTGGGAATGCCTTGGGCTCCCCCTGGAGGAGCTGGAGGAGGTGTCTGGAGAGAGGGACGTCTGGGCGTCTCTCCTGAGTCTGCTGCCCCGACGAACGAACGAACGAACGCTCCACTAATCTGGAATAAACTCCCAGAAAACTGTAAAAGCACTGAAACCCTAAGCTTCAAATCAAGATTAAAAACTTATTTGTTTAGCATGGCCTTCAACAGTGCCATCTAAACATTATTAATTAAGTTTTCAGTCCAACGTTCCTTTCATTTTCTTATTCATCATTCTATTCTCTTTATTTTTTAATTACGTTTATGTCCCTGTAATGTACTTTGCCTATTATGTTTTTTATTTTATTTTATTTTTCCTTCATGTGAAGCACTACAAATTCTCCTGCTACTGAAATGTGCTACATAAATAAACTTGCCTTGCCTTGCCTCTGTCCAGGACTTATACGGGCTTTTACCTTCAGGAAGGCGCTACAGAGCGTGGCAGCTAAAACCAGCCGCCACAGAGACAGTTTCTTCCCCCAGGCTGTTTCTCTGATGAACACTTGACAGTCAGAGTTCCAGAACAACACCATGCGTACTTGGACTGATCTCACATTATCTTCTATTGAACAGTCACTGTGTATATAAATGCAAGCTCAAAGGGGACCGTGCTTTTTCTGTGGCAGCTCCCAATCTTTGGGATGATCTTCCTTTGGGCATAAGACAGGCCTCTTCACTCACTGTTTTTAAGTCACTCTTCCAGACCCATCTTTTTTCTTTGGCGTTTGGCAAAATCTGAGATGTTTTTACTTGATTTATTGTGTCTGTACATTAATATGTATTTTATATTCAATCTATTTCCATTTTGCATTGTTTTTATGATTGTGTACAGCACTTTGGTCCTGTCGGTGTATAAAGTGCTTTATAAATAAAGTTGGTATGGTATGGGTATGGTATATATGTACATTTAAAAATATATTATCAATTTCCATTTATTAAATAAACAAAAAAAATCTTCACTGAGAGCAAAGTGTGCCAGAGTCATTTTTAAACACCACACGGATATTGAACGCAGCTAACTTTGAGTATTCTTTAAACAGTAATGCCTTTCACATTGAGTGTTGCTGTGATAACAATCTGGTAGTACTTAGCAGTGGTGCGTACACTCACCAATTAGGTCATATTAAGCTGAACATCGCACACAGCCAACTGTGCATCTCTAACAAAAACTTCTATTGGGACATGCCTTAATTTAACTCTAGCCTTGGACCATAGTCCTTTAAATGACCTTCTATGCCATTAAGATGTATTTCTAACTGCTCTACCTTTGCTGCAGGTATGCATTTTTTTTATTTTCATATTTGGGAATGTCTATTTAATATGACAAAGATAAAAAGAAAATCGCTCATTCTGGGTTAAATTAGGGACGAACTGATGCTGCTGATGTAAGAGTGCTAAACAACTCAATAGGAAACATGAGTTTAAATTTCTGGAAATAGAGGACTGATTTTGTGTGGAGGATCAATGCCACAACCTGCCTTCTCTGAAATGGCCATTTTAATCAGGCGGGTTAACAAGCTCTCGTCACAGACAGCTGAAACAGAGAGAAAAACCTGCAACTTAACCCTAACCCTCCCCTTCAATCATCCTCAAAATTATGTCATTATGTCAACATCCAACAAACATCTTTTGAGTCACTGTCCAAAAGACAAAGACTTTAAGTCAGAGTTTCAAAATGTTGAAAACAGTAAAGTGGTTCCCCCTTAAGCACCTCGGTCCTGCATGTTTAAGATTTTACCGTATACCAACACACTTGATATAAATGGCTGTTTCCTCCTCAAATTCTCATCAACTCCTGCAGAAGCCTTTTAATGACCCTTGCACTTAAAGGACTGCATCAAGGCATTGGTTAAATGCACAAAATCATTCATGCTCACTGTGGGGGGAGAGTGTGAAGCAAACAGATACTTGCGCACTTTCATGAATCACTTGAAGTGGTGCCTTGTGTTCGTTATTAATCCCACACATGTGCGTCACTCTCGTTTTTTTTTTTTTACATCACATCTTTCAGATCCCACATATTTTATTCTTCAGTGTGTGAGATGTAGTTTCAGACTTCTTTACTTTGCCTACAACGTTTTTGTATCTTATCTGTCCTCCTAGAACAGGTTATGTTACTAACATTTCTATACAAGCATAACAGCGTTTTTTGTTATTTGTCTTATGTCTGTTTTAGTTTGAAACTTTTTTGCTGGTGCTGTTATAAAGCAACAGCTTCCGTCAGGGAATTAATATAGTGCCTACTCTACATGAAGGTAGCAGTTCTCAAACGTTTGGACACCAGAAAATATTAATAATATTAATAAAAATATATTTTTTAACTCATTTACATATTATTTACCCCATACCAAATCAGATGATGTGTCTGCAGACTGATAATACATACCATACCTAATTTATCTCTTTTAATTATTGATTGAAGTTCCAACAGTAAGCAATCAGAAAACATAAACAAGTTTCTTTTTTAATTTGCTTTTACTTATAGCTACATAGTTGGATGAAGATTTGTATTTGCTTTCTATGTTATCAAGTTCATCTTAGATGGGCCTCCAACCACAGCATTGGGTAACTATTAGAAAATTAAATAATATTTAACATTTGAAGACATGATTAATGTTCTCCCTTACTCTTCTCAACCCTTCTTCTCTCTCCTATGTGCTTCACACTTTGAATATTTGTCCCTTCTTAGAACAGGTTTGGAATGGTATTCCTGCAATAGAAAGTGTAGCAACCTCAAATCTCCTGATGCCTAAGTGCACCCCTCCATTGCTCAAATTGAAGTCAGCTTTAGCTCAGCGATGCGCCACAAATCCATGTTAGGCAGACAAAAATGCCACAGACACACTTGCAAATGTAAATTTTCCTTAAAAACAAACATTAAGTAGGAAGTGACAACGGGGTGAATGACACATTAGCAGAAAAGAAACATTTGCAATGCTGTGCTCTAAACTGGCAGGCTAATGGCTATGTTGTCAATAAATTAATTTACAATAGCTTCATTCAGTTCTATTTAAACAAACAAGAAAGGACAATAAAACATTCTCAGCCTGTTCCTTTCAGATTGGAAGGTCAAAAAGGTCATAATGGACAGAGTTTAGGAGCATGTTGTAAATACCGCCGCTACTCTGGATGACTCAGTCAGTCAGTCATAATGGGTCACGGGGAAGCTGGTGCCTATCTCCAGCAGTCAATGGGCAGCATGCAGGGTACACCCTGGATAGGTCGTCAGTCCATCGCAGGGCAACACACAAACAACAATGCACACACTCAATCATACACCTAAGGGCAATTTGTAGAGTCATGGTCGTGTTTTTGGACTGTGGGAACAAGCAAACTCCATGCAGAAAGACCCCCAGGCGGGACTCGAACCCAGGACCTTCTTGCTGTAAGGCAACAGTGCTACCAACTGCTCCAGCCTGTTCTCTGGATGACTCAAATACTTTATATTAGCATGGTATAGTGAAACTGATCAATTAAAATAATAATAAAGTCCCTAAATATAAGACACTACAGAAAATGAATTTCTCTGCTGAACACCTGCAAAACGCTAATCTCATCTCACATAACATACCGTTTTGGGTCACCAGACGTCAGCTGTTTATTTGGCTGCTCAGTCAGCTGCTCAGTCACCTCATTCTTTCCGGTTTGAGCTCATACACCTCCTCGTGTATGACAGACAACAGTATTAATATCCTCTTTTCGCTTCCTGCCTTATCTCTCAAAAAATCCCTGTGGTATCTTGGCTGTAGCATGATTTGTAACACCTTTCACATTGATACATATCAATGACTTTGTTTCTCATCTGTTCTTGATTACTTTTAGATCAGGTCATGATGTTTAGCTTTTTTAAAACTTAATTGTCTAAGTGTGATGACAATGTAAAATTAGAAGAAATGTTAAAGTTGGAAGTACTTTTTCACTACAGTAGTCAACAACACAACACTAGTTAGAAGTAACTTAGCCTTCTAACCAGCTACTTAAAAATGGTTATTACGAACCTCAATTGTCTTACTTTAGTAGGAGCTTTAACCCAGGGTAATATGCCACTTAGATTAAGTAAAGAATCACAATCCAAATGTTCCAGAAGCCTTGTAATGATTATTTCATATTTCAAATGATTACTTATAAAGGAATAAAAAATATTCCATAAGATACATATTAAGGACAAACGAGGAACATTCTTTGGAGATGTTGTGTTAATTTAAATGCCCACTTTTTAAAATAACTCATGGTCATATTCAACAAAAAAAAACAAACACATAATTGTTGTAAAAAATATAGAAAGGTTAAAATTTATGACAGAATCGGGCACATTTCAAGAATGTTATTTGTTAAGTTGTTTATATTATGACACCTTTCAAGCTTTTCTAAATACGTGCTTTATGTTTTTATTATACTAAACAATCCTTGTCAAGATTGCTGAATCTCTTTAGCGGTTTGCCGGACAGCTTTGACACACATCATGGGGAATCTGGAAGATCTTGGCAGCCAGCCAATAATAGCTTGTCAATTATCCAGTCAGCAGTGGACAACTGAAGTGCTGTCTTACATAAATTAACATGAGCTTCATTAATGACGCCGGGACCGACACATTCTGGTGAAAGGTCGTCTGATTCTTTTAGCTTGTTAGGAGCCTTGGCAGCACGAGCCTAAGCACAAGAAGAGACTTGAAAGAGGCATTTTGATGCGCTTGCCACTGGCCCACAGTACACAGCCCTCAGCAAATAATGCTTCTCAGTGTGGTTAATGAAGAAAGATATGTACTGTATGGTCAAATGTGTTTAATGCCGAGGCATTGGCTTAGCACTCTTTGAAGTGGTGCCTTTTGAATGCTAATGTTTTTCCTGACCTATTTGCTGCTTTACATTATGGAAATTACTGATGGCCTTGGTGCCCATTGAGTCTGTGAGGATGCTGCTGCTGCACAACAACAATATAACTAATACAGGAATATATTCATAAACTTCCTAACAAGAACCAATAAATTGGGAGAAAGACTGCATCTGAAGTTATTTTGGATGTTTGACCAGTTGTGGAACATTACCATCAAAGTCAGGATCTCATTATGTTAAAACACATAAAAATCTGGGTGAAGACATTTGTTTGACAGCTTGACTATGGCAGAACTCCCTCGGGTCCAGAAGACGTTACCCAACACCCCCACCTTGCCATCTGTCTGAATCCATTGTAGCTTGTTGGAAATCCCACTAGGATTCTCCGAGGGAAGAAACAGAAACACAGAAAAGTGCTTTTAGGAACCGCAGCACACCCTTAGCCTGTCATGAGTGCTGAGGATAACTTCAGGATCTTTCTATGCCTTCAACTAAGCACTGTTCAAAAACTTTCTTCAAGTTCAACTTTTTTTAGTTTTTTTAGTTTTTGAATCGCCTTCAACTTGTTTATCTTCATATGTTTGAGGGTCTCAGACGCTTTTCCTCACACTGTTATGTAAAGATAAGACAGGCGTGCAACCATAAAACTGAACAAGCAGTTAATTTTAAGCCGCAGCTTAAACTGAATAGCATTTTGTGGAAACAGTTTTATTAGATATTAATTGATAGCATATCATTACGCGTTGCTGGATTCTTCTGTTGGACTGTCTCATGTTCCGTGCTCCATTTTATTGCCATGCTGGATTTCCTGACCTCCTTGTTCCACATCTTCTTTAAGTTTCACCATTTTTTTCTTTAAATAGATTTGCTGCCAGTTCAATCTGCATGTGCGTCCTTCAACAACCAAACATGACACACAAAGATAAAAATGTGGAGATTGCAAAACTCTACTGAGACTTTAACTGGAACCATGTATTTTTATCAGATGAGACCATGATTCAGCTTTCCGGCTACAAACACTGCAGGTAGGCTTGAAACAAACAAATATGTGGAGAAGCACCTTATTCCCACTGCTGAGTACGGAGGAGGATCTTGGTGTGGGCCTGTTTCTTTTCCAAAGGCCCAGGGAATGTTGTTACCAGAACCTTGTATGACACCATGAAATCGTAGAAATAACAAAATATTTTAAATAAAACTCTGCTGAACTCTACCATAAAACTGAAAATCCGTAATTATGCATCCTATTGGAGGATATTGATCCAAAACATATGGCCCAATTAACAGAAAAATAATTTGCCAAACACAGACCTAATCTTCTTTTATGGATATTTCAGGCCCTAAATCTAAATCACGTTGAAAACATGCAGCCATTTTAGAAACCTGAGCACCTTATTGACAAAAGAAAATATTGACAGCCTCAGGTCCCATAACTACACTACCATGGATTTTGTTGCAAATAATTAAAAAAAAATCTATTTTTTGAGCCCCTAAATACACCTACTCAAATTAAAAGTTTTTTTTTAAAAGGTATTTTCAGAGAGAAATAATGCTGCTGCAGTATTTAGCGTTCATTTTAAGCTTTTAACCAATCTCTATGAGGGGAACAAATAAATGTGGCTAGCACTCTCAAAATTATTAATAGTTTGAAAGTTTATTAAAGAAAAGAAAATGGAAAAAAAACCCTATGCCCTTTTGTCAGATCTGTCTATAAAAGTATTTCAAATAAATAAAATAAAACCTACTCAGCAAATAAATTTTTAATGACATTTTCTTAAATTGTTTTAGTCATCTAACTTAATGATTTTTTCTCTGTATTGTATTTTACCTGTTGTCAACCTTTGGTCGACCATGTGTCCTTTGTAAAAGTGCTATATAAATAAACATGGTATGGCATGGTATTACTTCAGCAATTATGTATATTTAGTACTTTATATTTCCACGGACCATTAATCTGATGTAAAACATTCCACTGTGTGGTGAACATTAAGTGTCTCATTATGGATTCAATGCTAGCCCATTAGACGAAATGCAGGACTGGAGCATATAAACTTGGAGCAATTAAATCCATTTTGCTGTACAACGTCTTTATTGCAACTTTAATGTGTTATTAAAGGAAAAAAGAAAACACTTAAGGAGGATAATCGTTAAAACTTCACTGGTGCAAGCATCAAATTTGATTTATTAATATACATGAGACCAAAACTTTTGAACGTTTGAATATTTATATCCCAGCGGTTAGCTACCTTCGTTTCCGGTGTTGGTTTGAGTTTGTAAGATGGTCTGGAAGGAGAAGAAGGAAACCGTGGAGTAGTAAGCTGAATTTAAATTCAGGCTGCCTGAGCACACAAGCAATCTGCAGCAGTCCATTCACACATCGGAGCAGTTCATTCACAGCCAACTCATATTTATCGCGGTGTGTTGCATTATGAAGATTTAAAATAGGCCATGGTATTTTGTTTCATCTATAAAGAATGTGTATTTCCATGTTTACATTTGTTAGCTAACCCACAGTTTTATTTAGAAGGTGAGATAACATTGGTTTTGTTAAAAAAGGTGAAATGATCTTAAATCAGGCATTATTGTCTAGGCTCAGCTACTTTTCCTCTCTGGGATTTTTGTCTTTCTCCTCTCTATCTCTCTCTTCTCTCCCTCGACTCAATGAGAGAACAAACACAGAATCCTTTCAGGTCACATCTTTTTCAAATCAGCAGGAGACACTGTTCATGCTGGTGTGCTGCATTTCTAAATAAACCTACCTCGAGGCAAACAACGTAAACAAGGACAATAATTTTATTAAACAAATGCAACGCATTGTCCATCTATACTGGTCCGATCTGATAAGATTGTCTTTCGGTGGCAGCAGTTCTCATAATACTTCCGGCCAAGACACATCAATGCCCTTGATGTGATGGAGCTACACGAAGGCGCTGATAAAAAAAAGAGAGAAAAGCTGAGGTTAAGACAAGATAAGCAACTCTGCAGGGCAGCATAAGAATGGCACTGTATGCAAATGATTGAGAAGAGAAAAACACAACAGATTACTTTAAATCAGGGAGTGCTATTAACCCATTCACAATAGTGACAGTAAAACGTATTTTATTTACAGTTGAAAACAGATATTTACATACAGTATAAAAAGACACACTGCATTTTGCTGTGACACTGAATCAGACAAATTTTCCCTGGTTTGGGGTCTGAGAATTACCAAAATTATTTTCATTTACTAATTACCAGATTAATTAAAATGGGAAATTTTTTAGATTTAGAAAATCAGAAGTTTACATGCACTAACATTACTATGCATTAACAACTTTGGAAAGCCCAGATGATTATGCCTTGGCTTTGTAAGCTTCTAATTAACATTTGAGTTAAATGGAGGTACACCTGTAAGTGTATTTTAAGGTTCAATTCAACATCATGGCAAAATGAAAAGAAATCCGCAAAAAACATCAGGAAGAAAGTTGTGGACCTCAACAGGTCTGGTTCTTCTTGGCCTCATCCTGATTTCCAGATGCCTGAAGATGCCACTTTTATTTGCATAAACAGTTCTAAACAAGCATAAACACCATGGGTAGTCCAATCCTCAAACTGTTCACGAAGGAGACAGGTTCTGCCTTCTAGGGAGGAACCTCTTTCAGTGCAAGATCAACCTAACAACCCCTGTAAAAAAAAAAGATGCTGGCCAAACTGAAACGAGTCCAACTTTAGATTGGAAGAAGCAATTTCTCCTAAAGCAACATTAAAAAGATTACATTTTCCAAATCATTCAGGGACATGGAGCCAAAATTTAGAAGCATGTCCCATAGTTTGATAAAATTGAAATGTTTGGCCAATCTTGCAAAGGAATCTTCCAGGCCTGAGAACATCATTCTAACTACCAAGTACAGTAGTGGCAGTATCATGTTGTGTGGGCATTGTGCTGTAGGAGACACTGGTGTATTAAAATAGATGACATCACGAGGAAACATTATGTGGAAACATTGAAGCAATATCTCAAGACATCAGCCTGGAATAGATCTTGGACAATGACCATAAGCATGCTGCCAAATTAGTCAAAAAGGGGTTTAAGAACAGCAAAGTCAATGGCTATTACAAAGCCCTGATATCAGAACCTTATAAAATTAGGTTAAAATGTGTGTATGAGCAAGGCTGTCTTTAAACCTACACTCATTCTGTCAGGAGGAATGGGACAAAATTCCAGCAAACTATTGTGAAGAATGGAGTATATGCAAACTTTAGAATTAAACACAAGTCAAAAAAAAAATCTATTTAAAAATTCTATCTTATTATTCTGGTATTTAGCGAATAAAAAAAAATGAAGTTTGGTAATCCTGCTTGACCAGAAACAGGAACTATTTAGTCAATTTTAATGTTAGAAAAGGTGCTTGAGTATATATGACTATTTTTTTTTTTTTTTTTAGTAAGCAATGAAATGAAACAGGGCTGCATGGTGGTGCAGTTGGTAGATCTGTTGCCTTGCAGCAAGAAGGTCCTGGATTCGAATGGGGGTCCTGGGTACGGCCAGGGATCCCCAGTACTGGGTCCTGGGTTCGACCGGTTGTCTTTCTGCATGGAGTTTGCATGTCCTCCCAGTGCATGCGTGGGTTCTCTCCGGGTACTCCAGCTTCCTCCCACAGTCCAAAAACATGACTGATAGTTGCATCTCTAAATTGCCCTTAGGTGTGAATGTGCGTGTTTTCCTTGTTTGTCCCGTGTTTCTCTGTGTTTCCTTGCAAAGGACTGGCAACCTGTCCAGGGTGTACCCGTGGACTGCTGGAGATTTTTACCAGCTCCCCGTTGATCCAGTTTGGAAGAAGTGGGTATAGGAAATGGATAGATGGAAGAAATGAAACAATGTTTGAATGAAATGTGTGCAGTGTCAAATATTTAGAGTAATGTGTTACAGTAACAGAGCTGTTTAATAAAGGTGTGTCTCCACTGCAGGAAACTTTTTAAAGAACCAAAGTAATATTTCTACTTCCCGTGATTTCTAATGCAGCAACCAGTGTTAAGCTAAGATTGCCAGGTTACAACGTACTCCAGAAAACAATCGTGGTAGGGAAGGAGAACCTTTACAATAGTGAAGCTCTCTTGTGGGACGGTGCTTAACATTTCTTTGTGGTTGAATATGCCCAGTTTTTTTTTTTTTTTGACTGTCAGTTTAAACTGTTCTTTATGTTATATTTTCTGTTAACTTTGAATTAACAGAACAAGTGTAATATCTAGTTGTGATTCCAATCACAAGATTTAACCCCCTCAACTTATTTTGAATATTACAGTGTTCTACAATGTTTACATTCAAATACATTACTAAAATCGATTGACCTCAGTGGAATAAGAGTATTGCCTTACTATGCATTTGAAACTTGTGCATACAATTGGATCACCATATAGACCAGGCTGCCATGAAAACATGTTAAAAATATACACTTCTCACACATCCTGTATACCACACGTGTCTCTGCTAAAGAATCAACTTTCAGCACCTTCATTTAAGAACCAAAAACACAATATTCGACTGGCAGAAGCACACTTTGTCATCTACTTTTTTATGTTAACAATTACTGTAGATGTGCATATATATTCTTGATTATTCCAAATGGTTACCAATGACTCATGATTTGGATATTTTTATATATGGCAAAGTTTGGGATTAAAGGGGTTTATTTATCTTGGTAACAAGTCTCAGCAACAAGTCTCAGACGTACAACCAGCAGACACTGTTACTCAGAGCTATGAAAGCTTCTTATAAACATCAATTCACTGTCTTCACAATGTGGCATCATATTCTGCCTGTTGCTTAAGCCTTTCTCTTTTCTTCTTGATATGAAATATAATTCTCGTGTTCAATATGAGAACTATAAATGGGAGGATGATGGGGGGATTTTGTCACTTTTCTCAGGTTGGCAGACATAAGCCTGGATCAGCCTTCATAAATATTGGTGGGTTCTGCACATACTGTGTTCAATGGTTGCAAATACTCTTGACAAATTCTGCAAATCTGAGTCCTTGAAGCCCCAGCCCACAAACATGTAATGTCTTTCCCCGGATCATCCTAATCCAGTGGACGTCACTGCATCATACATGATTTAACAAGAAAACTAGACATAGATAACTGGCAGTTTATGTCAGAAATGTTAACACATCAATTATTACTGAAGGCCTCAGTTTGGGAGGGCTTTTAATTCGAAAAATGTTGAAAGGCAAATAGATATGATAAAGGTATTGCCATGCTGTTTGCTGAAGTCCTTGAGGCAAGCATGAATACACATTGAGTCAATAATTTATGCACTCAGACACACACATTTAAAAACACGCATACACATAGATAAAAGTGAGAGGGAGAGAAACACAGCATCGCTGTTCAGGGAAACAGAAGTATCAGAAATCTTCAGGGACAGACACACAGTCTGAGACTAACAACTGCAAACCACACGCAGATTGTTACAGATAAGATTTTTCTCTTTTCTTTATAAAGACAGAAATGTCAAGGAGGTTTGAATCATCTGCGTTTCTAACGCGTTGCCTGGCCAATAGAAACTAGTGTTTGTCTTTGGTTAGTGCTTACAGTCATATGCCGTCTTCACACTGCCTGACACATCTCTTCAAGCTTACATAATCTAGATCTGCCCTAATTTTCCCTCTCCCTGGCAAAGCTGGGGTCTTCAAGCATCAACATTACACCATTAACCTGGAGAAAAAAAAAATGAATGAGTAAACAGGGCTTTGCAATAATATTCATATCCCAAACACAAAGTAGAAAGTAATTGTGTAGTGCAGAGAACCATATGGTTTCCAAAATAGTTTGCAAATAAAAATCTATATAAAGGTGGTGTGCGTTTGTCTTTCTTCCAAAATTAAATGTAGTGCAGCCAATTGCCTAACAAGTCAGTGATAGAACTGTGAGGTTTAAAGCAGGCTCAGTTTAGAAAACAATAACCTAAGTTTGAACATCTCACAGACCCATCATATGACTCAGCAGCAATCCTACCAAACCCTGGCCACCCATCTAAATTAACAGGCTACAAAAAGAGCATTGATCAGAGAAGCATCCATAAGACCTATTGGAACGTTACAAGAGCTGCAGAGATCCACAGCTCAGTTGGCAGAATATCTAAGAAGGACAACTTTAAGTCATTTACTCCATAAATCAAGTCCTTATTGAAGAGTGGTATGTAGGAAAGCCACTGCCAAAAGAAAACCTGTAGAAGAAAGTGTTCTGGTCAGATGAGACCAAAACTGCAAAACATTATATGAGATGAAAACAAACACCAACCTGAACATACCATCCCCCACGCAGTAAGATATAATGATGGCATCATCTTGCTGTGGGGATGGTTTTCTTCTCCACGCACAGGAGTGTTGGTCAGAATTGATGAGATGACTAGAGATTACCACTAAACAATATTTGACACTGAAATGCAGTAAAGAAAATACACACAGCAGAAATCTGTGTAGCAAATGTTTACAAATTCTGCAGTACAATTTTACCTCATAGACATGACTTTTTTTAGTTTGTGTCAGGTAACTGGATGTTTCCATGGATACTGGGCTTCCAGAAAGCTTTTTCTGCAAGGTAAAAAAAAAGGTTTTCCTTAAGTGTTTGCCAGTACACAGATGTCTTCATACTACACAATCACAATAATGACAGATATATTATTAATAGAGCACTGAGTAAATTACAGCTAAAATTGTCTTTCGTATTTGCCCAGAAAGGCTTTCTTAAATCAAAACCAGTTTTGCAAATGGCCTTTCCTTCTTAGATAAGTTTCTGAGCGTTGTGAAACAGCCTCTTTGATTGTTCAAGCCCTCAGTCAGTCTTGGTATTAATATGCATCACAGCCTTTTTCATTATTTCTTTTTGTTTAACTGTGAAAAAGAGAGTGTCTTGAATATTTTAATATAATTTTCAATCATGAAATGTTCCTAAAATCGCCAGAGGGCTTGTTGAACAATTTAAATCTGTCCTCCCCGTGCACTGCGATATATCGCACACAAACATGGTTTGGAGAGCGAAGGAAGACAACAGCAAGTCAAGTGAATGCATATGTTTTATTCATTAGCTAACTACTAAATAAAACGGCACACTGTAGATATATTTATCCCACATATTCCTAGTTGCACTGTGTTTTTCCAAATAAAAGAGACAAAGGTATTTTTTGCCTTCAAAGACAATTGCAAGTTTGCAATGAAAATGCTGATGAAATGTTCTATTTACAAATAAGAGGCTGACACAGAAAAATCCCTGTTCTGTAATAAAATCAAACACAGCAAACACAGGCAAACAAGAGAAGTTGAAATAAGAACCAGAAACTGACCAAATTTCTTCTTAGTAATTAAAACATTCGCAAATATTCACACAACAGTCACATTTTATTCTAGCATGTTTAGATTATTAGTATTTATAGTATTGATTGGGACCAAAAAACAATTGCATATTGTCTGTAATAACAACACGGTGATTAAAATCTTTACAAATTTCTGGTATATACATTGAACTCCTTTTTTTACATTGTTGCATTGTAAAATTGTTATGAACCTTAATATAGATAATACTTAGGGAGGATCATGACTTTCTGTCCCTAGTACCAATCTAAGTCAGTTACGAACAGGCATTTGCAGATACCAAGTCCAGCTAAAGCATCACTTTACCATTTGTTTCTAAAGATATATTTGACTCTGAACATTCAGCTGGAGTCTGAAATAATCTTACATCTTGCTCCTGCTGAGACAGTTTTCATGCTGAGCAGTTTTCCAAAGTGCTAGGCTAACGTTGGCATGTTTACTCTACTTTATTATATGATGTATGATAAATATATAAAAAGTAAAAGGTCCCTGTATCATAAACTAAGACTAATGTAATGATAACTGTTTCAGTTGCTGTTTACCAGTCAGACAGGGATATCTGAGCACAGCCCAGTGTAGGTCACATGACACAGACTGACTGAATGCTTCAGGAACCAATACAATCTTTATTCACTGAAAATGTCATTGTAAAGAGTGAAAATAATTTATATCCCATTTGGTGTTTTAGGTAAATAACCCTTTAGCATCAACATCCTTCGCATTTAATTCTGTAGCATACATTATTTGACCACCAACTAAGCAAGGATGCCAGAGATGTTTTGGACATGTCAAAATATTCTGACACATAAGTGCTATAGCTCCCACATGCCATGTATACAGAACAGATGGGCAACTACTACAGCATTTACACAACTGGTTTCCTAATATTGCTGCAGAAACAAAACAATATAATTATTTTCATGCAAATCTATGCAAATGCTCTGTCTGCACTGTAAGCGAAACTGAAGCTTGACTTACTTTCTGAATAGGTTGGCTAATAAATATCTGATCATGTGGGGGCACTCATAGAACTCATAGAACTAAAATTTCATTTGTATATCTTTAGTTGATCCTCAAACATGGAAAGAAAATACAAAAACAAGAGGATGTCACATTAAAAGTATTGTACCTTGTCTTGACACAGTTGAACACCGTAAATCCCACACCATTGTTCCAAATACACACACAATCTTCAAAGCAGGACTGCATCAAAAGTAACATACATGCTTTAATGTCATGTAAGGACTTGGTGTTGCAGAAAATCTGCTTCCCATGTTGGGACCTGCATAACATGGGTTTTGCATTACACCACCATACCTTGCAAGGAAACAGTTGATGACTGCTTTAAATTGCAAGGTGAATCTCCAGATTTGTTAGATCAATAAGGTAATGTGCACAGTCCATTTAACAGTTTTTTTAAACTGTGCACAAAAAATAAGCTGTGATTTTGAAAAAAAAAAAAAAAACCAGGCTGCTCTCTGGTAGTGCGGCTGCAATATCACAGATGGTAGATCACAAAAAATATTGGGGATTGGGTTTGGTCAGGAAATTCAATTCTGATCAATTAACAATTCTTCATCAGGACGCACAGCCAAAACCTGGCATCAGATCGGGACATCCCTAATAAGATTCAAGAGACTTCCCCCAACCCTACATGAACCATATTTTTTGAGATGTACGTTTTTGTTTTTTGCTGCTTTGAACTGAAAACAATTACAGCACATAAATTAAACAAACTTGAGAACTTATACAATCAACCAAACACCAGCAACCCTCTACAACAAGAACAGTGCATTTATAATAGTTTTCTGTGTTTTCACCACTTCCATTTTATAAAACAAAACAAAGCTGTGCGGGTACATATCATGCATCAGCTGTGAATATTTTAGGACAGCTGCTCTAATCACAGTTCTAATCAGAAATAAGTAAATTCATGACAAAGTTACTCTGACACGAGAAAGGCAACAAATCAAGACTTCCTCCTTGGTAAGTATCATGCTGCAATGGAAAACTTGCTGTCATGTAGACAGGATGTAGATACACCATGCTGAGCTATGGCAACAAGTTCAGTGCATTTGAGAACTGACTGTGTGTATTTAACTCTCATGGAAAGTCACATTTCTTGGCTTACTCTATTACCCTAGGACCTGATTAGAATACATAATGACTGGATGATGTGCTTAGTTTACTTTGAAGCAAGTCTTATGCATAGAAAATACTTTATCCGATTAACACGTCATTTGTTGTTATTTTTCATCTCACCATCTATTAGCAGATTTTTATACATGGTTTTTAATAACCCTTACCGTAAAAACATAATTTGCCAACTGCAGTAAATTTGGAAGATGACATTATAGTCATAATAGTTGAATGGCAACTGAGAGATGAGCAGATTGTCTGAGTATTATCCATATCTCTGCATAGTACAATATTTTGTAACATTATATAACCCTTCTGTATGCATTTATCAGACCAAATCTATGGCTATATGAATGGTACTGTATTGTGCATTTACAAAAGTGACATCATTGTTGATCAGTTTAATCAATAGTACATTTTCACATTTTTTGTTAATAAAGAAATACAAATAACAGATATAAAAGAAGAATCTGAATGTCCTTAATTGTTAATATAAAAATAGTCATTTAACATATGCTCACATGGGCCTGAAGCCAATAAATTTAACAGAAACAACATTGAGACAGAGCATGAAATAGACCCAACCCAAATCCAACCAATACACCAATGTCTGGTTTTAAAATGAAAATACGGTATATAAAAATTACACATGAACGCCGATCCATTTATTTTCTATATCCTCTTATTTCTTGTAGGGTCAAGGCCAGGAGGCAGGGTACAACCTGGGCAGGTCACCAATCTATCACACACACACACACACACACACACACACACACACACACACACACACACACACACACACACACACATCGAAGGGCAATTTAAAGTGGCCAATTAATCAGATTCACACACATTTAGTTTTAAGAAGAGAAGATCTACTCATGCACATTTTCTTGCTGCAAGGCAACACTGCATGCAGTTTTTCTCCACCTTCCTGACATTTCAATGTCCGAAATATTTGATAGCAACAGTAAAAGCACCAAACGTCATCTTTCAGATTGCCATTTTTTAGAACAAGAGAGAGTATAACAATAAGATGGTTGAAGGACTGCAAACATGAAACTCCTGTGATTAAGAATGTATAGACCAATTAATTAAATACTGTAATGGCTTTATGGAAGCCAAATTGTCCTGAATACCAACAGTACATATTTGGGCTAAGGAACCTAAGATACTTGGTAAAAAGTAAAATTTCGGGGAGTTTTAGGATGAATTACATGTCATTGTATCCTCTATATGCTTACACCCATGCCTGTCCCTTTTCCTTGTTGAGTAGCAGTTAAAAATTACAACATAGAAAGCGGATCCTATGAAACCACCATGTCATCAGTTGTCTCCAATCACTACAACGACAATTGGCCTAAAAATCAATTTGTTCTTGCTTGTTGAGATAGAGCAGCAATAAAACCAAATGTAAACATTGGACTACATTAAACAAGCATTTGCAATACTTTTTTTGGTGTTTTTCTAGTGTATTTTGTTGAAGCTATACAACCCAAATTTCCCCATTGTCTGTGCTTGTTGGGAAGAGTTGACCATTAAATATAGTATATAGTATATTGGTTCAAATTCATCTATACTCTATATTTACTATAGAGTATAGATGAATTTGAATCAATTTTACTTCTATATAAATACATCTAAATTGGACCTTTTTATAAAGCACCTTGAGATGACATTTGATACAATTTGGCACTATTTGGATTAACTAAATTCATGTCAATTGTGAGTATATTTGTAAGAAAAAAACATTTTATTACCAAAGTTGGCTCTACAAATCGATTTTTTAACAGCTAAAGGATAGTGTCCCTTGGCATGTTGAAACATGAACATGATCTTAACACTGTCTGATGAAAGATAGTATTTCTGAGTTGTTTTATATTTTTATTTCTAAATATTTTGCTGTTCTATGCTTTCTGTTCTTATATTATTTGCACAACATGTTATGTTTTTACTTTATGACACACTGCATGATTTCATCTGAGATGGGTTTTATATAAATTCAAATTACTGACTTGATCTTCGTCTAGATCACAGAAACAAGTGAAATTCCATAACCTCAGCATTAACATGCAAAACTCAGAATAAGAAAGTTTCAGAAAGGGCTGAATGAGATTTTGAACTGAAACACACCACTTCACAGCTTTATTCCAAAGTGTTTTGCGATGTCTTTTTTAAGTCAACTTAAATACTTCCTTCTTTGCTTGTTTTTACACAGCGGGTCATGAAAAAATAAACATTACATTGAGAACAAATTAAAGCAAACAGACAAAATACTATGTTTGAGTACTAGTTTAAGGAAGAATTTGGTTTGGGGGAAGATTTATATTTCTGAACTGCCAGGTATCTTACAGAAATTATATTTTAAGCTTCCCATTTTGTTTTTGCTATACACATCCTAACCTAGTATGTAAATATTGCACTTTGCATAACCTATCTAAGCCTGAAAATACTTTTGTTGATGCGGAGTTACTCACTCATTTGAACATAATTCGTTTTTTTTCCTACTGCGATCAGCTAATTAAACACTGGTGTCCTTTCAATGATGAGGCTGAGCTAAAGTGTATAATTTCCTCATCTAAATTAAGCCAAACCTGACACTGACAAGGTGTCTTGTTATAAGTCAGCTGCTCTATTTCATGCTTAGCCACACTAAGCAGATTGGACTCTTGGACTATTAACTGTGGTGGAAATACAGCTGCACACTTACATAGGAAATAAGGGTAGTGCAAATTAAACATTTAAAAAGATTTTCTTTGCATATTCCTGTTTTTATATTTTGTGTATTTAGATTGCTTTGGTGTTGATATAAAACAATGTTGACAAAACACATACATTTATGTGTAAAATGACAGAAACTACATTTGTACAAATTAGCAGTAAAGAGAATAGAAATAGAAGACAAAAGAAACACATCTGAACTAATCAAAGTTTTTTGGTTACTAATCAGTGCAACAAGTATTACCTAATCCAAAACATTTGCTGGTTGAGAGGTGAGAAGTTATCATCAGAAGGGTCCAAGTATACAAATTAGATTAGTCTAATATTATCAAGGTACCGATAATCATCATCGTTCTCATTATCATTCTCCCCCATATCTCCTGGAGTGGAGACATTTACTTCACTCAAAATTTATGTTTTGTGGTAAAACCTTTGAATATTAATGCATTTAATATCATTAATCTAGTTTTCCATCTCGGAAAATAAATTTTGATGAGTACCTGCAGATAAATCAATTAAATTTAACTTGGACTTGGATGCCTGCTTTTCATATAAAAAAGTAAGAAAAAGGCAGAACATGCTGCCTTAGATGTATCTCTGTTAAAGAATATAAGCTTATTTGGGGATCAAGAACATATCATCTGCATGGTTCATTAAGGCTCATAAAATGCAGCCAATCTGGTAGTTAAAGCACACTGTTTGATTATTATCAATGATACTGCTTTAGGGTGAATTCAGTAATAGGGTGAATCATAGGAGCCCTGAATCTGTAGCTTCATGTTCATATTTGCACACTCAAACTAAACTGCTAAACCACACTGGACTGAAGTGTTAAGTGACGCTTCAAAATTAATAATGTCCCCCTTATATCACTTGCTCTGTAAAGCATAATTCCCAGAAATCCATTAAATATCCCGCAATGCAGTTTGCTCAATTGAGAAAATTGCCCTTTTTTATTTCAATGAGCATATCACACAAATGTATCCACTCTGATCATTCGGAGGACACGTGTCTTAAAACTGTGTGAATGTAGTTCGTTTTTCCAGAACCTCAAGGTAATCTGGATCAAGATGAAGCTTGGCTTTCAGCTCCCAGTACTCGCTCCTGTTCGGGTCAACATAAACAGTACTTGGTGTCGTACAGTACAGTATTGTCTGTTGTATTCTCTCTGGGTGCACGTATTGATGACTTGCATCAAAGTCTGAGGTATACTGATTTGATGAGTGTGCTCCATGCCTGCACAGTAAAGTATTGCTGTGACGTCTGCTCTTGTCAGGCTCGAGTACATCTCTATAGTAGCATGGATCGTCTCGGCAAGGAGCGAAGGGCTTGTTGAGAGGCTCTGGAGTGGTGGCGCCATACTCTGAGCTTATTACATTACTGGCTGCTTCTTCATCTAGGTTACCCAGAAAGGCGCTGCTTAACTCGTCAAAGTCTCTAAATCCATCTACGGATTTGTTGTCCATGGGGGTTTGTGCAGCAGTTCTGCATGTGGCTTCAGTGGGAGGAGGGATATACTCATAGACATGCCCAGCTGATGTTCTTACTTTGGGAATAGATCCCTTTTTGTAAAGGCCATACTCCATGTTGAGAGAGCTAATGCAAGCATTCATCGATTCGTTCTGCTCACTTTGACTCTTCTGGCGTTTCTTTTTTGTAGCCACAAACAGTCCTGCAGCCACAAACACAGACACAATAAATAAAAGGAGAAGGGCAAGAATCATTACAGATAAAGGAATGGTGCTGAGCTGAGTGTCAGAGTCTAAGGATGTTTCTATAGTGATAGTGCTCCCCGGAAAGGATTCCTCGGAGGGTGGAATCATAGAAGCAAGTATATCAGAGTTATTAGGGCAGAAATTAGTTGTCTTAATGTATCTCATATCTTCCCCAGCCAGCTTCTTGGGGGAGGCACAGATGACGTTGTTTACAACTGTGCCTATGCTAAGATGCTCCAACCACATCTTTAAGTCTAGTATACTGCAAGAGCAATCCCAGGGATTCTCATACAAATCGACTTGAACAAGAGCTGTAAGTTGATCAAGCACACCCCTGACAGGAAGATACCGCAAGTGGTTGTTACGAAGATTTAGTCTGGCTAATGCCAAGCCATTAAAGGTACCCTCTGGCAAGGTTTTCAAGAGATTATTGTTTAAAAAAAGAAGCTGAAGTTTTGGGACATGCTGAAAAGTGTCAGCAGTTACTTCTTTGATGACATTGTATTCTAAATATAAGAACTGTAGACTCTCTAGTCCATAAAACATATTGGCTCTGAGATGGTCAATCAAATTTCCATTAAGGTACAGTCTTCGCAGATATGTCAAATCACCAAAAGCCCTGTCATCTACCCGAACTATCCTATTGTTACCAAGATGAAGCAAATCTAATCCAGTTGCCTCAATAAAATCTGAACAATGCACCACAGGGATGTAATTTCCTGTGAGATACATCTTTTTTGGGTTATATGGTTTGGGATTCAGGTCAGAAATCTGTTCAATCTTTCGCTCCTGGCAGTTCACATTCAGCCCAAGGTCTGAAATCTGGAGGTTGCAGGTGCAGGCAGCTGGGCAATCTAAAGGCACTGGAGATTTGGTCTGATAAGAAACAATTTGACCATAATTCTGTGGCTTATTTGACAGAACGCGGGCGGTGGGTTTTGATTTTAATTTGGCCGCCTGACGGGGTCCCTTGGTTGGTCTCGAAGAGGATCTTGCGATGCCAGATGCAGTGAAGAAGGCACCGAGAGCTGGGGTGGTCCTGTAGTATGCATCAGCACCCAAATGAGGCGAAGGTGGCATCTCATACTCAGCGATGGCTCTCCTGGGGCACAACTCTTGTTTTGAAACCTCGTCAAGGTCTCTCCCATGAAGCCGAAAGGGGAACTCACAAACTACGTCCCCAACCAACGCTGTATACGAAATGCTTTCCAGCCAAGTCTTAAGAGCAATCAACTCACAGGAGCAGTTCCACGGATTCTCCTCCAGCTGTAACTCCACGACACTGTTCATTTGCTCCAGCAAACCTATGTAGGGAAGCACTTTGAGCTGATTCCCTCTTAGGTCTAAATGAGTCAATGGTACAAACTGAAAAACGTTTACAGGCAGACTAGAAATCAAATTGTCATTTAGAATCAAGACCTCCAAATGTCGAAGTCCACTGAAGGCATTTTGCTCCACATGAATGATATAATTATAATCAATCTGTAAATACTCCAGACTTTCAAGGCCATAGAAAAGCTCTTCCTTCAAGGCATCAATTTTGTTATTATTAAGATGTAATCGTTTTAATCCCTGCAGTCCATTAAAAGCTCCTGCTTTAACTTCAGATATTTCATTATTTCCAAGATGTAATATTGTAAGTCCTTTGTACTCAGTAAAATCATTGGTAGAAAGCTTTGTCAAAAGATTGCCAGTAAGGAGCAGTTGATACTGAGAGAACAGCACTGGGCTTATGTTTGAGAGTCTTGCAATTCCTCTGCTTTCACAGCTCACCGTAAGCATCCCTTCTCTTTCTTCACAGGCACACAATTCTTGACAGATTTCCCCATAATGGTCAGATATCTCTACGGTGCACACTGATGTTGCACCGAGCAAAACATATGAAATCCAAAGCTGCATTTTCCTGCAAATCATGGCCAAGCTTGCAGTCCTGCTAAGGTATCCTCAGTATCATCTAGAACAAAACAAACAAACAAAAAAAAAAACATACATCATAAATCTGGCATAAACTCTCACATCAGAATGCTCATGAGTCAAGCTGTGCTCCTACAAAGAGGTAACTTTCAATTATAAGCAACTTCGGAAAGCAGTGCATACATATAAGGGGAAAAAGTGAGGTCAGAGAACCTCTTAAGAACAAAACAAATGTCTGTAAGGAGAAGCCATATTGCATGTGCTTGCTGAGACGTGAAAATGCAATTAAACACAAGCCTTCAGTGGAACTCTATACGTTAATTACAACAGATTAACAACCATTTAAGATCTTATATCCAACACAGACAGCCAGCATAATTTTCTCTACAACTCCATCTGGAAACACATACCTCACGCACATTGAAGAAAATACAGGGTCTTTCCTGGGTGCTTCAACATCTCTTTTTTATTTTTGATCCTTCGAAACGAAACAGAAATAGGGACGTAGATGCAGCTGTCTTCACTAATGCACGGGAGAGGATGAAAGAAACGTTGATCAACCATAACTGCCAAATGCTTCTCTTTCAGCGCGCTGTGCCGGAGGAGACACGGCAGTGATGGTCGGTAACTAAGTTGCTGCTCTCTCTCCCACTCTATCTCTCTCTCCCGCTCCCTGGATGCGCACATGCACACTGCCTCTCATTCGGTGGTCGAGAGGATGTCAAGTCATTTCATGCACAAAAATCAGCTCACTGGAGCATCGTCCAGAGATGCCCCCCCCCCCCCCCCCCCCCCCCCACACACACACACACACACAAACACACTCACCCTCCACCCTCATACCCTTCCTTAACCCCCCTAAAAGACGTTAATCTATAGTAAGACGTCAATCAATTATATTTACGATTTAATGTCTGAGGCGTGCTTTTATCGTCGGAAATAGTGCATTGTTGTTATTTATGCAGAAAACAAAAACAACAATAAAAGCCCAGCCAACGCCAAGTTGAACTGGATCTTCATATAATCTGCCAGTCCTGGAAATGCCTGCAGGGGGGAGATAGCGATGCACCCTGAAAAAAAGAATAACGGTGTCACTGTCTGTCTTTTTACCTGGCATGAATTGATTACATCTTTTCCACCATCACTCTGACTCTTCCTTTCCCGAGCTTGGGGATTTGGACTTATCCAAAACAGATATAAAACTGATACAAGAAACTCTAGTAACTTTTAACATATACCAGTCAGAGCTATTAATATTATTATTCATGTAATAATAATAATAATTCAAATTATTATTATTATTGTTGTTATTACTATTATTACGTTATAAAATATAATAACAAAGGCTTATGTAGTTTGAATCAACTATATCAATTAATCAGATTTTGTTTATAAACACTTTTCTTACCGTCAAATGTCACACAGTTGTTGCTTTTTCTTTTATTTCACCAAGTGAAAATAAAATAAAAATAAAATGGAAATGGATTGCACTTATGTTGCGTTTTTGTACTGACTCACACGCTCACACTCCATTGTGAAGATCAGCACACAACCTGGGGTTTAAGTGTCTTGCCCAAGGAGGCATTCATATGTGTGTGATGACTACACTTCACACTGAGCCACAACCAACCAAAGTAAAAGTGAAATATGGATAAAAATAATAATTACTTGAGTTGCATTGAAAGCTATATTAAATGGATATGTTAAAGAGCATCATTAATAAAAATAACAATAGAAATAGTAATGAAGAAGTTTTTATGCCTTTCATGACATTGCAAATAAAGTCATGGTTACTATTGTTCAACAAACCTTTAATTGAACAACTGAATGAAGACCCTGGGATGTCTGCGCAGGTTTACTGTTGACCCTGCTCTGACTGATATTTCCATTTTTCGAAGTCTGCTCTCAGTTTTGCAGTCTGCAATATCATTTATTCAAAGCCAGGTGCTTTTTCAGTTTTTGCTAATTTCCTCCCTTTCTCCCAGATGCTTACATTTAAATCTAGTTCTATGTTTTTCTGTCACTTTGTGCTCATTGCATGTACCACTACTCTTATTTTCTTTGGAGCATCTGCCCTCCTACTTTCCTTCACATATTGTCTTTATTTGCATATGATTTTCCACATGTTGTCCTGATATAAAAAAGAAGTCCCACTCCACAGAGCAGGCTTTCTAAGCAGAGCAAGGCTGGCTGAAGATTCAGCCCTTCTTGATACTTGCAAAAAAGGTGGTACAGAGGCAACAAAAAATGGGAAAGTTGAGGAATGCTCAAAACCACCTGCTTGGAACATTACAGGTTAACTGAAAACAGTTGAGTGTCATGATTAGGTATAAAAGGAACATCCCTGAAAGGCTCAATCATTTACAAGCAAGGATGAGGTGGGGATCATTATTTTGTTGCTAGGAATTTAGGGATTTCATCATTTACAGTCCATAATATCATCAAAAGATTCAGAGAATCTGGAAAAAATCTCTGAATGTGAGCAGCATGGCTGAAAACAAACATTGAATGACTGTGACCTTCGATCTCTCAGGAAGCACTGCATTAAAAACCAACATCATTCTGTTATGGATATTAGCACGTAGGCTCAGGAACACTTAAGAAAACCATTGTCAGTTAACAGAGTTCGTCGCTACATCTACAAGTGCAAGTTAAAACTCTTCCATGCAAAGCGAAAGCCATATAAACAACATCCAGAATCGCCACCGGCTTCTCTGGTCCCGAGCTCATCTGAGATGGACTGATTCAAAGTGGAAAAGTGTTCTGTGGTCTGATGAGTCCACATTTGAAATTGTTTTTGGAAATCATGGACGGCGTGTCCTCCGGGTCAAAGAGAAAAAGACTGTCTGAATTGCTATCAGCTTAAAGCTCTAAAGCCAGCATCTGTGATGGTATGGGGTTGTGTTAGTGCCCATGGCATGGGTTCCTTGGGCATCTGTGAAGGCACCATTAATACTGAAAGGTACATACAGGTTTGGAGCAACAAGCTAAATTTTCAGGGACGTCGATACTTATTTCAGCAAGACAATGCAGAGCCACATTCTACACTTGTTACAACAGCGTGGCCTCGTAGTAGAAGAGTACAGGGACTAGACTGACCTGTCTCCCACTGAAAAGGTGTGGTGTATTATGAAGGGTAAAATATGACAACAGAGACCCCTGACTGTTGAGCAACTGAAGTTGTTCATCAAGCAAGAATGGGAAAGAATTCTACCTACAAAGCTTCAATAATTAGTCTCCTCAGTTCCCAAACGCTTATTGAGTCTTGTTAAAAGGAAAGGTGATGCAACACACTGGCAAAAGTGCCCTGTCCCAGGTTTTTTTTTAAACGTGTTGCAAGGATCAAATTCAAAATGTTAACAAAAATCCTATGATGTTTATTAGTTTGAACATTAAATATCTTGTCCTTGTAGTGTATTCCATTGCATATGGTTTGAATAGCATTCGCACATCATTGTATTCAGTTTTTATTTACAATTTACAGAATGTCTCAACTACATTGTAACTGGGCTTGTACAAACTGGACAGGTCTCCGGGTTCCTCACAGGACAATGCAGAGGACAGTCTACCATCTACACACGCACTAATAGAGGGCAATTTACAGACCTATTAATATGCTTGTTTTAGGACTGTAGGAAGTATCCGACATAATGCAGTTCAACCAATACAAAACAGGCAGCTTTTTTGTTGTTTCTTGTGACACAAGTAGAATTCAACAGCAACAAATGCTTTTACTATATGGATTAATCCATATTTGCTAAACAGAAGATTATAATAATTAAAAGCCTTGCTATTAAAAGGTGCAACAGTGTGTTTGTTTATTCTGAATGGTAAACTGTGAGTCATAGAGTGTAACTCATTGTCCACCCTGTGTGCATGTTTCATCAGCTGGTCCTAATGAAAACCAAACAGTTATGGAATGGGCTTTCAGGCATAATCATAGTTAATTATTTAAATGCATCTGATCTGAACTGGAGGCACATGATGCATACTAAATGTTGTGTTAGTTCAGTGATACAGCAAAAGCTAAAGAAAGACACAAAAAAACACTACCTGTCATGCCCCTTTTTATCCGGATGGGTTGGCACTGAGGCAGAAACATGTCAAGTATCATTGCATACTGCTGTGTCCTCATAGAGCTGTATCCATCATACTCTCCACTTGGCTCTTGCTCACATGGGATGAGAGCAGGCTCATCAGGGACACAGCCTGTGGCTCATGCTAAAGAGTATGTCGACGGCATTCAGTGTGCACGCAATTCATTTTTGCTTCTGTTTCCTCTGCCTTCAGAGGTTTTCTTTCTCAGTGTTGGCCTTCATTGCTATCTAAACCCAATCATTATACCACTGTTTCTTCATAAATTTGCATTTATGTTTTTTGCAGTATGATACAATTTGATTTAATCTCATTGCGCTCAAAAGTCTCTGGAACAAGATTTATTCATTTTTTACCAAATTTGACTTTGCATATTTGCATTTCAGTTTTGTTCCTGCTTATATTTGCTTCTCTTAAAGTATTACAATACATTTTCATCACTGGTCACAATGTGTAGCAGGAGACAATGCATGATATGAACTTCATTTAATATCTCTCCAAGTCTTCCATGACACTGAACATAATCTTCACCAACTGGGAGCAGAAAGCAGTGTGCTGCACCAACACAGACAAAACATGCACACATGCACACATATAGGACGTGTGTGAGAGAAAATGATGATGACTAACAATTATGTGTTCCAAGGTCAGACATACACAAATGGAATTGGAGCCATGCCACAGTGGATGATGGGTTGCTCTTCTGATTTATGCTCTATGTAGATGGCACATTGCAGTCTGTCATCTCTGTCCAGCTGCAGCATACGCATCCCAATAAAATGCTCTGCCACTGTCTACCAGGAGGGCTCTAACTGGCCTTTTTTTCTATCAGTTCTAATGTGACATAAAAAAACAATCATAAAACCGAGAGCTTTTTAAAGCCTGTAATGCAAGTACAAGTACATCTGTTTAAATTAGGGTGAAACTCAAATTTTAGGAAATAATTCATTTTAGGAAAAATTATAACTTGTATAATATATTAATTCACTGCGCACACAGTGAATTATTTCAAACCGCTAACCTTGCTGGATGACAGCAAATGGGAACCCAACTTCAGTTTCGCAGACGATTAGAATATTAAATAAGAGCAATAAAAATCATCTGCATTTTCTTCCTATTACAGAAACGTAATTCTAGTGAGAAGTACTGTATCTCCAAATGCTGTACAGTATATGCACTCATTTGTGGCTGCTTTTGTATGAATTACTGCATAATTGTGGCATTGAATGGAGAGGATCAGTCTGTGGCTCTGCTGAAGTGTTAAGAAGGCCCAGGTTGCTTTAATAGCAGGCTTCAGCTTGCTTATGTTGTTGGGTCCGGTGTCTCTCATCTTCCTCTTGACAATACCACATGAACTCTCAGTTCTGATTAGGTCAGCTGAGTTTTTTGGTCAATCAAGCACAGTGATATGATGCTCTTTGAAGCAAGTAATGTTTCTTTTGGCAGTGTGGGCAGGTGCCAAGTCCTGTTGGAAAAATCAGCATCTACAGTCATGTTCAGTATATCAAAAATTAAAAGCATATATAACAAATATACAACAACCTTTAAGTAGGTATTAAATATATGTCCATTAAGTCCACATTTCTGCATTATTTGATTTTTTGGTCTGGCGTAATATTCTAATCTTAAATGTCATGTCTTCATTAGCTATAGGCAGAAAATCATGGTAAGTAACATAAATAAAGGCTTGAAAATATAAGTCTAAATGTAATTAATCTATATATGTGTTTCACTTAGTGAATTGAGTTATTAAAATAAATGAATAATAATTTTTTAATGGGTGTTTTGCTATGAATCAGAAAAAGGCAGACCCAAGATTCAGCCAGACACAGTATTGAAAGTTTAAAAGGTTTATTCAGCCACAGGAAAACATCACACTGGTAACACTCCTCACAGCTTCCAGGAATCACTGAGGCAGAAAGAGGGATTAGTGACTTGTAGTCTCTCCAGATTTTGCAGGGATCAGAAAAGTCACTAACCCCAAGTCGGGGCTCCACGAAGGGCTTGACCTGAGAAACGTGGAACGTAAATCCTCATGGAGTTGGGTAATCTCAGTCGTACAGCGACAGGGTTGATGATCTTGGAGATTGGGAAAGGTCCAACAAATCCGGGTGCCAATTTCTGGGATTCTACCCTTAATGGGAGGTCCTTGGCGGAGAGCCAAACTTTCTGCCCCACCTAATACTTAGGGGCAGGGATCTGTCTCCGGTTGGCCGTTCTTGACTGAACCAGTGACATTCTGATCATCAATCTCCTGGCCTTTCTCCATATTCTTTGGCACCTTAGGGCAGCCGCTTGGGCGGACGGAACATTAGCTTCTCTCTCCTGAAATAAAAACATGGGTGGCTGGAAACCAAACACAACATGAAAAATGGAAAAACCAGTGGCACTTGATTGCATAGAGTTCATGGCGTATTCAACCCAGGGCAAATTTTGTGACCACTTGGTCAGGTCAGACTCACATAAGATACGAAGTTTGGTTTCAGCTTCTTGGTTGGCTCTCTCGGTTTGGCTATCAGACTGAGGATGACACCCTGAGGAAAGACTAACAGAAATTCCCAACAAAGAATAAAACTCCTTCCAGAAACGTGACACAAATTGGGGTCCTCTATCAGAAAAAATATCATTTGGGATTCCATGGAGCCTGAAAACTTCTCGGGTCAATATCTCACCCATCTCCTTAGCAGATGGAAGCTTCTCCAACGGCACCAGATGAACCATCTTTGAAAATCTGTCAATTATGGTTAGTATTACAGAGTGACCATTAGAAACCGGTAGACCTGTCACAAAATCCATCGCAATATGTGACCATGGGCGAGGGGGAATTGGCAAAGGGTGCAACAACCCCGCAGGGGGACGACGAGAAGGCTTGGCTCGACAACATTGAGTGCATTCAGCAAAAAAGTCTTTGACATCCTTGACCAGCAATGGCCACCAAAACTGAGTTCGAACTGTCTGAATGGTTCTGCTGATTCCTGGATGATAAACTAAATGAGAGCAATGACAAGACTCCAGTACCTTTGGCACAAGGCGTTCAGGGACAAAACAGCGGTCCGGTGGACATGATGGTGGGATAGGCAGATCCCTAATGGCCTCCTGGACCTCTCTTTCCACCTCAACTCGGGATACAGACAACCTGACGGTTTCAGGAAGGATAAACTCCTCTTCACCCGCAGACTGAGATTCTTCGGGCTCTTGAATCCGGGATAGGGCATCAGGTTTGCCATTTTTACTCCCTGGCCTGTAAGATAGGGAGAAATTAAAACGACCAAACAACAAAGCCCACCTAGCCTGTCTGGGGTTTAGCCATTTTGCTGATTTCAGGTACTCCAAGTTCTTATGGTCAGTCCACACCATAAATGGCTCCTTAGTCCCTTCCAGCCAATGTCTCCACTCTGTCAACGCCAACTTGACAGCCAATAACTCTCTGTCTCCCACATCGTAATTCCGCTCAGCCTGTGACAGAGTCCTTGAAAAGAAGGCACATGGGTGAACACGATCATCCTCACCTCTTTGGCTTACTACAGCTCCGACCCCAGTGCTTGAGGCATCCACCTCCACGATAAACTGTCTCTCTGGGTCAGGAGACCGTAACACTGGAGCTGACGTGAAGAGTTCCTTTAACCTATTGAAGGCCTTCTCTGCATCCTTATTCCACGCAAATTTCACCTTGGAAGAGGTAAGAGCGTTTAGGGGAGTAGCAACCAGGCTGTAATTTCTAATAAACCTCCTATAGAAGTTTGCGAAGCCCAGAAATCTTTGAAGCTGCTTGCGATCAGTTGGAACAGGCCATTCCAATACGGCCTTAACCTTGGAGGGATCGACAAGCACTTGATCTGGGGAAATGATGAAGCCTAAAACAGAAGTGGTAGTGATGTGAAACTCACATTTTTCTGCCTTGACAAACAACTGGTTTTGGAGAAGATGCAGGAGAACAGCTCTGACATGTTTTCTGTGGGTTTCCAGATCTTGAGAATAAATCAGTATGTCATCAAGATAAACAAATACGAATTGACCCACCATGTCTCTTAGAACGTCATTGACCAATGACTGAAAAACTGCGGGAGCGTTAGTAAGTCCAAATGGCATGACCTTGTATTCATAATGGCCCGTAGATGTGTTGAAAGCCATTTTCCACTCATCTCTTTCTCTGATTCGGACCAAAGGATATGCATTCCTTAGATCCAGCTTAGAAAATATCTTGACTCCCTGGATCTGATCAAAAGCTGTGTTCATGAGTGGTAAGGGATATCTATTTTTAACTGTTATCTCATTAAGGCCTCTATAATCAATGCATGGTCTCAACGAACCATCCTTTTTCCCAACAAAAAAAGAAACCAGTACCTGCAGGAGAGGAAGAGGGTTGAATGTGCCCTGCCTTTAATGCCTCATCAACATGACCAGACAATGAATAGGTTCTGCCTTTAGGGGGTGATGTGCCAGGAAGCAAATCAATAGCACAATCATAAGGTCTATGGGGTGGCAGAGCTGTGGCCTTGATTTTATTAAAAACCTCCTTTAAATCATGGTATTCTTGCGGTACCTTGGATAAATCCGGAGAGGTCTCCTCAACCTCATTCTCCACACTGACCTCCGTAGCAGCAGATAAAAGACAGTCAGCGGAACATGACTCAGACCAACCCAAAACTTCTCTTTTCTTCCAGTCGATGTGAGGGTTGTTTTTCTGCAACCAGGAGGCCCCTAGGACTACAGGAAGCTCAGGTTAATTAATGATCATAAAAGTTACTTTTTCTTGATGATTACCTCCAACTGTTAAGGAAATCTCCTCCGTCCTGAGATGTGAATTGTTCATGCTGTGACCATCCAAAGCTAGCACGTTTCTTGTGTCAGCTGACGGAATAAGTTTTATGCCGTTCTTATTTGCAAATGTTTCGTCCATGAATTCAATATCTGCTCCTGAATCAATAAACACGGCCCCCGGGAGAGACAAAGAAGAGGTTTGAAAATGGGCAGAAAACAAGAAGGAGGAAGCAGTTAGGTGACTTCGGCTCAGTAGAGACCTCCCTTCCTGTGCTGAGCCAGTTCTTTTAATGGACACCTGAGTGCTAAATGTCCCTTCTCTCCACAATAAAAACAGAGCTTGAATCTTCTCCGACGATCTTTCTCCTCAGGGGTAATCTTGATTCTGCCCAATTGCATGGGCTCACATTTATCATTTTCCTCAGTGAGAGGTGACCGACTCCTTCTCTCATACCGGTGTGCAGAAACCTGAGTTAATGATGAGTGACCCTTCTCATGGCGCTTTTCCTTCCTTCTCTCTGCCAGCCGAATATCAATGCGAGCAGCCAAATCCTCGAGTTATTTTAGGGAAGAAAGATAATCACGGGTCGCTAGCTCATCCTTGATGTCTTCGTTTAATCCTTTCATGAATGCATCTATTTGTGCTGCCTCATTCCAACGGCTCTCTGCAGCCAACAAATGAAAGTCAATTATATTGGACGAGACAGGCTGATCACCCTGTTTGAGGGACAATAATCCTCTTGTGGCCTCACGACTTGGAATGACCAGGTCAAAAACTCGAATGAGTTCCTTGGAAAAAGTTTCATAAAGATCACAAGATGCAGACCTGTTATGCCATTCAGCAGTTGCCCACTGTTTTGCATTTCCTGCCAGCAGAGATATAACAAACGCCACCTTGGAACGTTCAGTGGGAAAGGATGATGGCTGAAGCTCAAAATGAATTTCACACTGAGTTAGAAAAGCTTGACATTGGTCTGAGTCTCCCCTGAACATCTCAGGCGGAGAGAGGCGTGGCTCCTTTACCTCTGCTGTTGTCCGTGTTACCTGGGCGTGGTTTCTGTGACGGTGGTGGCTCGAAAACAAGATTGCCAGAACGTAATGTGGAAATTATTTCCTCCATGCCGGAACCCAACCAGGAAAGGGTCTCATCAACGTGGGTACGCCACTGTTGTGCTGGCGATGGTTCCTTTTTTGGCCAGATTTGTCTGCTATGAATCAGAAAAAGGCGGACCCAAGATTCAGCCAGACACAGTACTGAAAGTTTAAAAGGTTTATTCACCCACAGGAAAATGTCACACAGGTAACACTCCTTCCAGCTTCCAGGAATCACTGAGGCAGAAAGAGGGATTAGTGACTTGTAGTCTCTCCAGATTTTGCAGGGATCAGAAAAGTCACTAACCTGCTTTTGTCTTGAGTGGAACTTGAAACCCAGAGGGGAAACCTCAGTGGGCGGCAGGCGGTGATCTCCACAGCACAGGTAAGAAGTGACTCCAGGCTGAATAATCTGAGGGCTAGGCTGGCTCAATAATCCAAGGACAGAAACAGGATCAACGATCGGAACAAGAGGCGTCAGGCAAGGGGCAAGCAGAGGCATAAACCAGATGCAGGAAACAAGGTCGACAACCAAAATCCAAATAGTCCGACAGGGAGCAGGCAGAGGCATAAATCCAAAAGGCAAGGCAAGGTCAAGAAACAATGATCAGACAGGAAGGAACACTGGATATCTACTCACACAATGACTTTCAAAAATCTGGCACCGTCTGCTTGTCAGAGTCAGTATATTTCAGGGAAGACACAGGTGTATGGCATGCCACAGATTGCACTGCACAGCAGCAGCCACCAGGTGCATCTAATCTGCTGATTGCAGCCAGGGAGACAGGGTAGAGCAGACGTGCCAGAATCATAACATGTTTACATAAAGATGGTCAACAGAGGAAAGCATAAAGTGGTCTAAAATTTTCTGTTAATTTCACTTTACATTGGACCTCACACTGGACCTTCACATCGGATTCAAGCAACTTAGATTATGTACCTCTCCATTCTTCTTTAGATTCTTGAACGTTGCTTTCCAAATTAAAGTTTGGATTTATTTTCATCTGAAAAGAGGACTTTGAGAAACATTCCAGTTTTTTGTGCTTTGCCTTGGAAGACTCTGTCTCTGGTTCAGTAGAGTCCTAACACAAGGACTGTGACAGATTAAGCCTACATCCGGGGTTAATCTGTGTTGTGATTACTCTTTAGGGACTGACTCCATCAACAGCCCACGCCTTGTGAATCTTCACCAAACTCTAAATTGGGCTTTGCTTAACAACATCACATGGCTGCAGTTATTCATACTGGTTGTGCACCTTCTTCTAATACACTGTTTCCTTCCGCTAAACTTACTATGAATATGCTTGAATAAAACATTCTGCAAACAGCCAGCTCATTTAGCTTCTTCTCTTTTACTGTAATACCTGTTATGCCTTTTAATTTACAAACGAAAGTTCAAAAGCTGCCTTTAAACTATGAGTGAACTTTCAGATTTGCCTGGGTCTCAACGCTGACGGGTTTAAGAACAGTCAGGACAATTTACAGCTAAAAGATAAACAATGGAAAACATAAACCTGTGTTCTGTGTAAAAAACTCTTTATAACATAGAGTTCATGAAATAAATTAAATGCATTTAACCTGAGGAGGCTGTCAGTTTTTACAGTGTCTTTTTGTGGACTACACTCCTTGTGGACGGTATCAGTGATTGTTTGCTGGACAGGTGTCAAGTCAGCAGTTTTTCCCATGATTGTGTGGGCCACAGCATAAAGTTTTTGCAGTTGATTTTTTAGTTTTGGTCTTATGTAATATTCTAAATTTCTGAGAAAATTAATTTTCAAGTTTCATTAGTAGTAAGCCATAACCATCAAAATTAACTAAAACAAACACTTGGCATCCACCAAGACATTTTACAGCATTTCATGCTTTCCCTTGCAGTCGCTTTCCTTCCACTTAACCTTCCCTTAACTTTTATGAGTTGTGAGTTTGTAGCAGGGCCAAAATGCAGACAAAACTTCAGGAACAGTATGGTGATTTGAAGGTTTTGATTATAAAAAAAATCACTTGAACAGGACATGGAACCAGGCAGAATACAACAGAAGGAACCAGCGGGGAACAATGAAATATCAAGTAGCTTTAATACTGAGGAAAGGGTGGAGAATTATTTTGGGACAAGGTGAGTAAAATCAGTTGTGGAGGACAGCAAACAGGGAGACTGAAGGAAGGAGACTATATAACATATAACACAGAGGGACCTGATCTAGAGACAAAATCATCTACAAATTAAAGAGAAAAAGCCTCACAATAACAAACGAAAGAACATGATTGCAAATAGATGCTGTTCAATATGTGTTCCACTGCTGTAATGTGATACAAAACGTCAAACACAAGGGAAAACACAAGAAATAAGTAAGAAACCTAAACACAAAGAAGTTAATATATGGTAAGACATAACAGCAATAATGAAAAACACATGGAAATAAACTGTATATGGCAAGACCTCACTGACAATAATAAACCCGAACATGATCAGAAAACAAACGCAAAAAAACCCCCCGAAACACCCGTGGATCATGACATTATGTTCGGATACAGTACTTTGTGAATGGCTAATTTATTTAAGAGTTACCTTTTGTGGCTCAATGACTGTCTGCTGGATAACTATAAAGCTAGCAGTCTTTCCCACTGTTGTGCAGCACTACATTTCTGTATGAAAAATCCTGTTTTATGTGTTTTTTGTAATATTCACATTGTCTGACAAACTGAATTTTAAATTTTCATTAGCTATAAACTTGGATTCTTAAAATTAACATAACAAAAATGCTTGAAATACTGTATATCAACTGTATGTAATTAATTTATTTTTCATTTTGGCCTATTGAACTGAATTAATAAGATAACACCCACCTTTCCTAGTGTAATTTGACTGGAATAATCAATGGCTAATAATTAATTTACATTATTCAGTGCTTAATACTGAGAACCTGCATGTACATCACCATAATAATGCTCTGTACAGGCTGTTAGAGTGTTTAATATGCAGCAATGATCCAGGAGTGCAAAAAAGAACATAAAAAGGCTTTTTTAAAAATCTATCAAAACTCATCTATTATTTAAAAATTTCAACAATGTTTTTTTTTAAATAACGAGGGACATGTCAGTGCTCTACTGCACTGAAAGGAGACTTGACAGATTAAACACCAGCCCACCTCGGAGACAATTTAGTTTGTCATTGTAGGGACAAATTAGCTGGTTGCTCAGCTCAGCGGAAGAGTTTTACTCTTTTGTCAAGAAGCTCCTCACATGAGACTTGAAAAGGCCACCTCAAAACCAGTGACAAGAATATGCGGGCCTTAAAGGAAGAGTGCTGCAGACGGACTGACACTTTGCATGATCATTAGATAATGAACTGAGGCCAAACTAAGTGACAGGGCCAATAACAGACAGGGCATGAAAATCATTTGAGGATGCAAGGACTTGCAGCAGGCTGTCTGAACTAAAGCCTCTGAAAGAGACCCAGGCCTCCCTTGGGGAGGTGAAGAAGAAAATATGTTGGCAAATTGTCAGCTATCATAGATGACATCTCACAACCTCCATATAGACCCCTCAGTCCTGAAGGCAGATCTTGGTTTGGCAGTCAGCATTTATAAGCCATTTATAAAAATGCAGTGACGGTAGCACCACCTACTCAGTCTGTTCAAATTTAAGACATAGCCTATTTTCACTCACTTTCTACCCCTTAAATATTTGTTAATATAAACAATACATACCCAAAATATAATTAAAATTTATCTAGTTGGACTTTTAATTTTAGTAAAACCAAGCCAGCTTTTTTACCCTAATTCACCCCTGGTTTCCAACCACATAAACATTTTTCATCTTTTCAGGCTGACCTATCATAATTCTACCCATCATGACTCTAGCAGCTTTTACTCTTATCTGTGATGGCCTCTAGGATCTCCTCTGAAGTCCCTATAGCACCCTGGATTTAGTAGGGAACTGTTATCATCCCGAGCACGTGGGCTCACTCTATTTGACTAAAAGCAGGGCTTCACGAATTCCAACTGGCTCCTTGTGCTGCTTTGTTGCTTCAGCATGTAAAGGTATGTTGTACTTATTTGTTTTCCTGGGTATGCATTTTTTTCTGAATACAGTTGCTTTTGTACTTTAGTTTTTCTATATGGAATAGAAAAGACTAATCCTTTATTTCCTGCTCAGTGGAGACAATTTTTATTATTAGCAGCAAGGAGGTAGGCCAATGAAAGCACACAGATATACACATTATAAATTAACAATGCAACCAAAAACAGAAATATAAACTGTACAGTTGAACAGCACACAAATATAAACAAAACACAAGGTAAAAAGATTGGACCATTGTAAAAAACAGATGGCATACATCCTAACATCTAGTTGTATAAAGATAAAGTGAACTTGTAAAAATGATGCTTCATTTAAAACAGGCAATGTACAAGAATATATATATATATATATATATATATATATATATACATACATACATACATGCATACATACATACATGCATACATACATATAGGGCTGCACGGTGCCGCAGTTAATAGCATGGTTGCCTTGCAGCAAGAAGGTCCTGGGTTCAAATCCCAGCCGGGGGTCTTTCTGCATGGAGTTTGCATGCTCTCCCTGTGCATGTTTGGGTTCTCACCGGGTATTCCGGCTTCCTCTCACAGTGCAAAGACATGCCTCTTAGGTTAATTGGTCTCTCTAAATTGCCCTTAGGTGTATGAATGAGTGTGTGCATGGTTGCTTGTGTGTTGCCCTACGATGGACTGGTGACCTGTCCAGGGTGTATCCTGCCTCTCGCCCATAGACTGCTGGAGATAGGCACCAACTTCCCTGTCACCCACTATGGAATAAGCGGTAGAAAATGACTGACTATATATAGTCAGTCATTTTATAGTCAGTCAGTCAGTCATATATATATATAAACTGTGTAAGGAACAGCAGGGATGTAAACAGTTGTTTGGTTTGTTAGGTGTGTTACACATGTAGTTCTATGTACTTTATGCAACACTAAACATGTAAAACTCTCAATCTGCAACAAGCTGTAACTGTCCTGACAATTGCTTAGTGAGTAATGAAGACACCTGGTGACACCTGGTGGTCCATGTGCAGCATACGCAGTGACATGGAAACCAAACAAGACACAACATTGTGGACAACGATTTGAGTGTGTTTAAATCTCCTCTTCTTTTAAGAACTGTGACAGCACCGCTTGATGAAATTGAGAAAATATGACAGGTACTGAAACTATAAAGCAGTGAAACACAAACTTTAAAAACTGTATGCTGTGATAAATTAATTTAATTTATCTCTCCATAATTACATCTTTCATGTATCTCAGAATAACCCATGAAAGAAATTAAGTGTTGGAATTATAATTATTGATTAATTAATCTTTATCAATAATTATAATTAAAAATTATAATTTGACAAAAAAATCCTCATTATGAATTGAGATCAGAGATGTCTTCTGGTGTTGTAATTGTGGCTCAACGCCTTTGATAATTACAACCGTTAAATACTCAGTAATAATTGATAACTATTATCAGAGATGTCACTGTTTAATCGACCGTTTCTGCCGAAACGTGTGGAACTTCAACCTTATCTTGAGTGACGAATCACTCTTGCACAAAATAAACACAAAACGCCTTCTGTTTATCTATGTGAACATTTATTAAATCACAGTCCTGAAACACTTGCTCTTCCGATTTAATAATCTTCACCTACTCAAACATGCAAAGTTCTACACAAAAGGAGTAAAATATCTAACTAAACAAAATAAAGCAAAACAGCAGTATGGGATCAAACCAGCAGTTATGGCAAAAATTATAATATGACAAAGGGGTGTGGTGGTGAGTGGAGATTGGGGCGCAGCTCAAACTGTAACTCAGTGATACTCAGTCATAAAACATCCCCCAACGCTGGGCGAGGTGAGCAGACAAAGGGTTATAAAACTTTTGGCGGCAAGCTAGCAAGCAGTAAGGTTGAAGACAAAGAAAATGGTGAATTTCACCATGAGGTTATTATAACAGTCCAGTTACACAGCGCACCTGCGCACAGGTGTTTGCACGGTAAAGACACACTTGCGAGACACGGTGGTCTCCGAAAGTACCAGTGAGTTTCAAGACAATGGCATGTATATACAATTCCAAACATATTAGACCCTAAATGGCGACTCTAATCGCATTAAAAATCTCCTCTACCCAGCCCGGCTATTCCTAATAAAGAAATAATAAAAAAATTATAATAAAAGAATGTGTTTTACTTTGTTGAAGTCTTCCTTCTGAGCAGAGTTGAGAGAGAGGAAGGGGAAAGTTGGAAGTTAGTGTGCGTCCACAGTTAACTTCAGGAGAAGCGGTCAATCTTCGTCCTCTGGCCTCCTTGGCGAAAGTGAAAAATATGAGCTGACCATCAGCAGTTGACTAGAACACAAAACAAGGTGGCGATTCGTCTCCTTGAAACTCCGTGGGTTTTTTTGGTTACGTGTTAAGCTCACGTCTTCGATCGGCAAAGTGAGATTTCTGGCCTTCTTATTCCAGAAACCTCAGTTATGAATTTTTCGTTGGCCAACGAAGGAGAATAAATGAAATCCACTCGGGACTCTTCTCCAGATGATGCTTCAGATGTTGGTAGCCGTGTCACGGTCTCCAGTTGAAGGCGAGCCCTCAAAATGGGCGTCTTGTGACATCAGATTTGGCATGCTCCGTCATATCAGTCGTTGTGTCCGATGGGATTTGTAGGAATGGACTGTCCTGGATACAAAATGGCCGATGACGTTGGAGAGGCACAGTAGCGTCCAGCAACGTGCAAATGGTCCAATATTCAGCAAACAAGTGGTCCAACATAAGCAACTATGTTAAATACGTTTTGATGACTAATTGACTTTACATTTTTTCAATTAGTTGAAAAAGAAAATCAGTGTACTATGAATAGAAGCTATATGTTAAAATGTTGAGTTTAGTTGATTATTTCCTTGTTGTTACATGCCTCGTGAAAAAAAAAAATCTTATCCCCTTGAAAACACTGTTTATTTCCCTTTAAGCAATGTCACATTTATATGGAAAGGTGTGGGTTGATGAGCCAAGTTGAGTACGTGAGATGTACCCATGCAAAGGTTGCCAAAAATGCACTGTCAATGCCAAACACTTTATTATGCTATTGATTCTTGTTAGGTGTCTTTACTGGATTATATAATTGACATTTGGAGAAACAAGACATATTATCAATTTAACAATTTACTCATTTAACAAACGGGATCCTCAGTAGTGCGTGAAAGAACCAAACAGAATCGCAACAGCCTGGCACCTCCTCCTTATGCATGTGACCAGTTTGGTCAAACCCTGCCATTGGATGGCATCCCATTCTTCAGCCAGCATTTGTTGCAAATAAGTAAATATCGTGTTGGTCATTTTGGCACAATCTGAGGAATTAGAGGCAAAGAAAAACATAGAGCAAACACAAATTTTCTTACTTTTTGTACTGTGTCTATATTAAGCATCATATAAGATTTATGCTGCATTTGACATGTGCTGGATGTCTAACCTCGAATCTGAGAATTAAATCTACTTAGAGCTGAATATGTTCTAGTTGCAAGTTGCAGGATTTGCTAATTGTTGTTCTCCATGAACTGGCAACATACAATTAGCAATAAAACCCAATAAAAAACCATTTCTCTACAGTGTTCAAACACTAAAGAAACATTTGTGCAAATACAGGTCCTTCTCAAAATATTAGCATATTGTGATAAAGTTCATTATTTTCCATAATGTCATGATGAAAATTTAACATTCATATATTTTAGATTCATTGCACAGTAACTGAAATATTTCAGGTCTTTTATTGTCTTAATACAGATGATTTTGGCATACAGCTCATGAAAACCCAAAATTCCTATCTCACAAAATTAGCATATCATTAAAAGGGTCTCTAAACGAGCTTTGAACCTAATCATCTGAATCAACAAGTTAACTCTAAACACCTGCAAAAGATTCCTGGGGCCTTTAAAACTCCCAGCCTGGTTCATCACTCAAAACCCCAATCATGGGTAAGACTGCCGACCTGACTGCTGTCCAGAAGGCCACTATTGACACCCTCAAGCAAGAGGGTAAGACACAGAAAGACATTTCTGTACGAATAGGCTGTTCCCAGAGTGCTGTATCAAGGCACCTCAGTGGGAAGTCTGTGGGAAGGAAAAAGTGTGGCAGAAAACGCTGCACAATGAGAAGAGGTGACCGGACCCTGAGGAAGATTGTGGAGAAGGGCCGATTCCAGACCTTGGGGGACCTGCGGAAGCAGTGGACTGAGTCTGGAGTAGAAACATCCAGAGCCACCGTGCACAGGCGTGTGCAGGAAATGGGCTACAGGTGCCGCATTCCCCAGACCTGGGCTACAGAGAAGCAGCACTGGACTGTTGCTCAGTGGTCCAAAGTACTTTTTTCACATGAAAGCAAATTCTGCATGTCATTCAGAAATCAAGGTGCCAGAGTCTGGAGGAAGACTGGGGAGAAGGAAATGCCAAAATGCCAGAAGTCCAGTGTCAAGTACCCACAGTCAGTGATGGTCTGGAGTGCCGTGTCAGCTGCTGGTGTTGGTCCACTGTGTTTTATCAAGGGCAGGGTCAATGCAGCTAGCTATCAGAAGATTTTGGAGCACTTCATGCTTCCATCTGCTGAAAAGCTTTATGGAGATGAAGATTTCATTTTTCAGCACGACCTGGCACCTGCTCACAGTGCCAAAACCACTGGTAAATGGTTTACTGACCATGGTATCACTGTGCTCAATTGGCCTGCCAACTCTCCTGACCTGAACCCCATAGAGAATCTGTGGGATATTGTGAAGAGAACGTTGAGAGACTCAAGACCCAACACTCTGGATGAGCTAAAGGCCGCTATCGAAGCATCCTGGGCCTCTATAAGACCTCAGCAGTGCCACAGGCTGATTGCCTCCATGCCACGCCACATTGAAGCAGTCATTTCTGCCAAAGGATTCCCGACCAAGTATTGAGTGCATAACTGTACATGATTATTTGAAGGTTGACGTTTTTTGTATTAAAAACACTTTTCTTTTATTGGTCGGATGAAATATGCTAATTTTGTGAGATAGGAATTTTGGGTTTTCATGAGCTGTATGCCAAAATCATCTGTATTAAGACAATAAAAGACCTAAAATATTTCAGTTAGTGTGCAATGAATCTAAAATATATGAATGTTAAATTTTCATCATGACATTATGGAAAATAATGAACTTTATCACAATATGCTAATATTTTGAGAAGGACCAGTATATGTTGTTCAGTACCATGTGTTCCACTGGTGTAATGAAAGACAAACTATCAAAGTGCTAATAAATAATTAACACTTGCATTACCTGTAACATGATTGGAAGCCTGCTCAGAGACTTCTAAATTAATGCACTGAATAAAATTGAGTAATAGCAATAAAACAAAAGCTAATTAAGTGGATTATCTTAAGTGTAGTTCTTGATACTGCTGTGAATATTTGAAATAATAGTACAAAAAAAACCTTTTAAACAACTTTTAAAACTAAAACCTATGGTCTGAGAATACATCTTTTATCATTGACTAGGACAGTTTTCTTTGTATAAAGGTATATTTTTTCCCTATTTAATATATAGGCCATTAATATACTCTTATATGCTAAAATGTTTACCACAATTTTTATCACTAATACTGATGTACTGTTTTACCACAGGTGATCATATAGCTGTCAATAAAAAAAATTAAAAACAAAATAAAAATAAATAAATAAAAAGTAAAAAAACATGCAACTTTACCTCAAACCTCAAGGGGTCACTCTTGACTAAGGAAATGATTTTGTAAGCCTCCCCTACTGTTGCTTTCCTTTGTGTATCACTGTCACAGGCATTAAATATGGAAACATTAAACGCTAAACCCAATTATGACTGAATAATGAGAACAATAACAGAATTATAACTGAATCATGGAGAAAGTCCAGAAGTTGTTGTGTGATTGAATGCTCACTGCAAATATTGATGTCCAGATTTCCAGTAAATGTCGTTTTTAAATGCAGACAATGCGGAACGTGTATAGAATAGATTTTTCTTTTTATGTCTGTCATATTAGAGCACATCTCAGGAAAATGCTTACTCTAATTCGATTTAACTCAAACGTTTTTTATGTCTTTCATTTTACACCTCTGCAAAAATTAATTTGGTTGTTCATGAGGGAAAATGCCTTTCCTTAATTAGCATTTAGATATTTTAAGAATTACACAAGGATGAGCATAAAATCATATCATATGGCTGATAAATTATATGAATCTCACAACTTGAAGATGCTGTGTTTGTGCAGATCAAAAGGGCTGTGTGAGAGCACAGCTACTTACTGTCTTGACAACTCCTGCTCGGGGCTGATGGGAGCAAGATAAAGTCTTGACATGCTCACAAAGGTCAATTGCTGTGTGGTGCCTGTACGTACCCAGATACAAGGAGGGCTTCCTTCCTTCTTAATTAAATACTACAATCCACCTTATCTTTGCTCCTCATGCCCACAAGACTCAATGTGAAAACCAAAGTCAACTTATCCTTAGATGGCAGATCAAAGGCTGATGATTAAACAAATAAACAAACAGATCAACTTGAATATCTGGAGTAAACAGTCCTCAAAGAAGGACAACGAAACCCACACTTGCAATCTGAGTCAGAAATCTCAGAGGGTTTTTTCTTTGGCTGGGATGACTCAGAGTCGAAGGTAATTACCTTTGTCATTCAGGTCATTTTGCTACAAAATGAAATAGTCTGGGGATCTGAACTCACATTTAACTGAGCTGAAGCAAAAGATACTAGATAATGGGATTGTGCTAAATCTGACAGAAAAGGAGTGAGCCAATACACACAACCATTTCCATTGTGCAATTACTGCCACCTCGAAGTGTGACAATCAAGATTTGATAGTTTTTGCCTTTTTTGTGGGGGGTAATTGTTTTAAAATTAAATTCTAACTGAGAACTACTCTGATTTTGGAGTGTTGACACTTTGGCGGCTTAGTCGCACCCCCTACTCAGCTCCTTTCCCCTCAGAAACAGGTTGCTGCAGAATTCCCCTAAGAGAACAGACAAATGGCGGATTGTAAAAGTGTGGCAGTGGGGGTACTTGAGCTTTATTTAGCTATGTGCCTTTAATTCACGCGGGGATTGGATGCAATGTCGTTTGTTCCTAACCACAACATTAAAAGACGGAGGCCCCTCTATGATGTTGCCACGGTAACGCACATTGTGCCTGTAATGACAGCCTCTGCTTGCGCATCTTTTGCGTGATCATTTGCTGCCCTGATGGCAACCCAACTTCCACTGTGCCGACACTGCGTGTTAATAAGTTCCGGGACTGCGTGTGCGTCTCTCACTCATTTTCTGTGCATTTGAGTAATCCAAAACATTGTGTGCCTCTCATTTATTTACACATCATAATTACCTCACTGTGTGAGTTTGAATGCATGTCGTGTCAGAGCACAGTTGTATGTGCGAGCCTGAGTGTATTTGTGCATCAACATGTGTTGCTGTTGCTTAGTATTACGCCCATGTTCCGCACCAGTGAGGATAATTCAGCTGACCATCACCTCTCGTGCTCCCGTGTGGATTTAGCTATAAAGCCGGGAAGAGCACTGGCAGAGACGACATAAACAGCATGAGTATTTCCATCACGTTTATCAGACCATCCACCACCCAAATGGTTATGGAGTTGCTTTCATTTTCAGCTCATATTTGTATCGCTGTAGGCAACAACCCAGAGTAATACCTTGTGGCGGGCTGGGCCCAGGCAAATGTACATCACATCGTATTAATGTCTTTACTCAATTAAGGTGAGAGTGCGATGCTTGCGATATGTTATTCCAATTAGTAGGCGCGGATATCTTGCTGCCATTCATAATAAATATTTCATCTAGCATGAATAGAAACAGGAACATGTGCCAGCGTATTCATCTCTCCTGAATTATCTCTATAAGATGACGGCCCATGCATGCCTAATTGCAAATTCAAAAGGATGAGGGGATAATAACTTCTGCGTCTGTGTGCACTTGCACCTCCACATGTGTGTAAGGATGTGCAGCCGGCAACTCTTAGGTTTTCTGAAAATAGAGGCAAATTTTCATTTTCAACTCATTATCACCCTATTAAGCCGTTTAGAGGCTGGCACTAAGAATGTTTTAAAAAGCTCATTCTGTTAATCTTTGAGCTGGGCTCACATCAACTTTATTCGTTGTTACCTAGAGGCGTCCATGTATATTTGTGGGGTCTCTTTAGCAGGGCCGGTGCTAGACATAAGGCCATACCAGGGCATAAGATCTGTATATAAATACAATCCTGACTTAAATCTACATTTACATTGGAATCCCTGAATTCAAACATATTTAGTTAACATAAGCAAGTCATACCTTGAAAAATTCTCTATTTCTATTGCAAATAAAGGAAATTAAAATAATTTGTCATTACCCCCTCTCATCAACACCTCCTGCCAGTCAGTTATTTTAAGCATAACATATTGTTGTCAAAAAGTCTTTGCCAAAATAAATTCATTGGAGGATTTTATTTATTAAGGAAAAAAAACATGTAAACCAACTTGGCCCTATGTGAGATAGTAATTGCCCCCAAACATAAACCTTGGTTGTGCCACCTATGGTGACAAAAGCTGTCATCAAGCGTTTGTGATAACTGTGTGAGTCTTTCACATTCCTGTAAATGAATTTTGGGTTACTCTTCTTTGTGGAAAGGTTTTTATTCACCCACATTAGATGGTTTCTAGGCATGAATGACCTGTTTTAGGCCATTCCATTGAATTTTAATTGGACTTTAACCAGGCACCTCCAAAGCCATTAAGATTTGGACTCGCTGGTGTGCTTTAGATCTTTGTCATGCTGCATATTCCAAAAGAGGACATTCTGCATCAAGATTTTTTTGATACAGTGAATTCATACCTCCATCAATTACAACAAGTCATCCAGGTCCTAAAGGAGCAAAGCAGCCCCAGATCATCACACTACCACCACCATGTTTGACAGTTGATATGATGGTCCCGTTGTTATTGTTGAATCAACGCCTTCAGTGGTTTAATTGCTGTTCTGGGAACTTTTGTGATCTCCTGGATGAGTCGTTAATGTGCTAATGGGATAATTTTGGCAGGCCATTGTTTTCTCTGGTAGTGGATAATGACTCTTGCTGTGGCTCGCTAGAATCACAAAGCCTTAAAAATGTCTTTGTATATCTGGATACTTTTTTGTGGCACTATTGTCCAACATATAAAAATACAAAATCTCCAACATTGCCAACCCTGACCAGTTGGATGATGAAATATTAATGAAACAATAAATAATAGAGACGACAAACAGTTGTTGTGGGATACCCATCTTAAGACAATTAAGAACTGGGGGTATTTGAAAGAGTGTTTTCTACTCTTCCTTTAACCACTTCCATTGTTACATAAAGGAAAGCATCATGGGGTGCTCTCCATCCTAAAGTATTTTGACAGGACCCATATAAAAACAAAATGGCCACAGATTTCGATAGCAGTGACAACCTATACTTCAGTGTATAAAATGCTGGCAACACTTACATCACTGCCTCCAGGAATGCCATTAAAAAGAAGTTGATTACTTCTGCCTACATTTTAAAATGTTAGAACTGGCATGATAATGTTATTGCACTAAGTTATGCTGAGTGAGACAACAACTTTGTTTGGGTGATGCTGCTCATAGAAGCTTTGCACTTTTCCTCACATTGCACACAGCATTTAAATGTCCCTGGTAGATAAAAGCTCTCCACCATTGTTAGCTTTATTCCACTTGTGACTGGCACAAGAGAACCAGTGAACAATTATCTCTGGGGACTAAGAGAGAGGTGTGTAGTGTCTAACAAGTTTTCCTTTAGGACTGCCATGTGTATACCCCTACCCACAATTATCATAAACTCTCACCGACTTTCCTGTCCCTGATGAACAAAAGCATTCCCACAGCATGTTGCTACCACCACCATGTTTCACCAGGGGATGGGGTGTTCAAGGTGAAGGAAACAAGTGGGTAATGGATGTGTTCCAAATGGATGGATATACAAAGAAGGGAACAACACCTATAAAAAAAAAAATCATTGTTACCAGTATTCCGAAATAATTAGCTAGCTTTTTCAGTACATGCTGATGTTTTTAAAAAATCATATTCCCATTAGACTTGACAAGTCTTTCCCTATTTTTTCCTTCCAAACATTTGAACTGTTTTGTTTTTGTTTTTTTAAGTGAATCTTTAAGTGCTTTGCAGTTTAATGGTCGCAATGTATTGTTGAAATTTGATCTACAATTTTACCGGGACGCATTCCCAATGAAATTGTTCTTGGATCACCTATGCTCTTCAGTAAGAAATAGTGTAATGAGGGTTGAATTTGGACTTTGCAGTGTACTCATTCAGCTTGGCTTCAGAGCACCTCTGTCCTGCTGAGCTCCTTGAATTTACATGCCCCTATGCTTTTTCTCATGAAAAACAATAGTGTGTGTGTGTGATCTTTGTACTTGCTGCTGAATGAGAACCATTTTTCGTATTGTTATCGCAAAGTAAAGACATTTTGACCAAGTGAGGACATTTTCCTGGTCCTCACTTTTCCAAATTCCATTGTTTGGACAGGGGTTAGGTTTAGGTCCAGGGCATGAATTGAGTTATGGTTAGGGTTAGGTATGAACTGGTTAGGGTTAGGTTCAGGGTTAGGGTTAGGCCCAAGAAATCAAGGAAAATGAATGGAAGTCAATGGAAGTAACTCAAAAGAAAGATAGTAAGACGCGGATGTGTGTGCGTGTGTGTGTGTGTGTGTGGGGGGGGGGGGGGGGGGGGTGCTACCTTGTAGGACCCTAAATACTTAAAAGGATCATGTATATACGTGTTGCTGGATAGTTTAAGGGCCTAGGATTTTACAAAGACTTCAAAGGATAATGGGATAATTATCGCACTTACCACCGGGGGAAGAAAAGCAGGAAGACAGAGAAATTCATAATGTGAAGTTAGAGAGAGAGAGGAGGAAAAGAGGGGGCAAAAGGGAGTAATAAGTGTTCAAAATAGACAATAAATCTAATAGTGTGCAAATTGAATTGAAATATGCTCTCACAGAAACATCAAATTTGTGAATTTTATTATCAACTTATATGCTGTGATCTCTTCTTCAGCTCATTCATGATTGATTTAATGGGAATTTAATATTGTCACATTTTTTATTTCCCATAAATCTTTTTATTCCAGTACTGAGAACTTCAAGTCCAGGTAACACAAAAACAACAGGTCCAAGCGTGGCTGAAAGCAGCATGCTTGTACTGATTAAATTGCAATCGATTCCTGCAAAATGTCAGGAAACACAAGGGTCTAGAGCCATTTAATGCATGTCGGATGAGAGCTGTAGGTAAGAGTTAGTGTTATCACTCATATGTCACACGATGAGGAGAATGACAGGGCAGTGCCGGAGGTTTAATTGGCGTTAAGGCTTGTGGTGTTGAGCACGGACCGGGTCTCCAAGGCAATGCCCAGAAGATGTGAGTCAAGAGAAGCAGTCAACAAGCTTTGAAGGGAAGCAGTTATATTTACTTACTGAGGGTATGTTTTTTATTACAGAGCTTTATAACAGTATGGAGAGGGATGAGAGGTATGAGGCTTAGTAGAAATAAAATTTAGAAAATATTAACTTCACCACACAAATTTGAGTTAGGCAACACTGGAGCTATCCTAAGCAAAATAAAACCCCGAGTTGATCAAATTGGATTTTGTTGACTAATAAAACAGAGCCCATGATCAATAAAGCTGTAAATTGCTTTTGTTGGATAAGGCTTCAGCAGAGTTGAATAAATATAATCATGCAAAATAGCCTCTCCAGAGGCTATTGGATATCTAGTACCTATTCATACATGCATCTATTGTTTTCCATGGGCACAAAATGACTCCTGATTTACAATGAAAACAACAACAATTCCTAATACAAAGCAAGAGCAAAAAGACAAAACAATTGGCTTAAAACATCTTCGATGACAAAAACCATAAATACTAATTAGGTCTGTAATTGATGGGGAGGAGACATCCAGCCCTTCGTCGTTGTGCTCAGTTTAAGGTTTCAAAGACAGAGAAGATTATTCTTTTGGATTACCTAAATGGCTTTTCCGGGAAAAAGCCATTAATCAAAGACACCCTCTGGTCAGAAAATAGCTCCATAGAAAATATGTACAACCTTCTCGTTTCAGTACATGCTGATCTTTTTCAGCACAGAGATTCCTGGCGAAGCTATAAAACACAGTGTCATGAATGACTGGCCCCACTCCAAACCCATTAATGATGTGATGATTGAACTCTCATTCACAGAATAACCCAAGACACTCAAAATGTCAAATCGGGTTTGTCAACAAAGGTTGTCGGGACAGACCAAGGTCACTTGATGGAAAGGTTTACAATGTCGCTTGTTAACGTTTTGACTTTTTGAGTGAGAGAGCTGTCCGAGCTAGGGCCTTTTTCTGGTATTGGGCTCAAAGCAGTTGCACATATATACCTATACTTTTAATCAGTTTAGTTGGACACACAAACCCTCTATTTTGTATTATCTTGAGCTTGGCTATAGATCTTCAGCAAGCAAAAAAGATGCAAAAGAGCTACACCTGAGTAATATAAAGTGTTTTCGTTAGATTTTTTTGATAGAAAGCTACAGTAAACAAAACATTTTTCAGTCCTGATATAAAGCAACCATTAGTGTCTGCACACCTCAGGGTGTCATGAAGGTTGTTACAGAGCTCAGTAGCATAGAACCTAAATACTGCTTCACCTGGTTTAGCTCTGGTCCTGGGGACAATGAGCAAGCAGGTATCTGATGACCAAAGGGTCTATATCAGAAACTGTGGCCCGCAGGCCATACACGACCCGTTTGGGTTTTTAATCTGGCCCGCCGAACATGAATTTCTCTACTGTGTTGTTGGTTTGCAACTCAGAAATGTATTTGAGCCCAAGACCGTTTAGTGCTTTATAGACAAATAGCAGAACTTTAAAATCTACTGGGAATCAGTGCAGGTATTTCAAGAACTACTATAGTCTAAGTACCTAGTGTTTGTCAGGACTCTGACAGCAGCATTTTGGATGAGCTGGAGCTGCCTGAATGACTTTTACAGAGACCAGTAAAGATACAATTACAAAAACCTACTGAAGTTGTAAGCACCTCTAAGATTTTCAGTGTCCTCTTTTGACAGAAAACACTCACCAATGTTTTGAAGATGACGGTAAGCTGACCTAGTAACATACTTTATGTGGGTAATTAAAATTTAGGTCCAAAACAACACCAATATTTCTTAAAGGCGCTGTGATCTTTAGCCTCAATGGGTCTAGTTGAGCACTGATATCTATTCTTGCATTTTCTTGACCAAAACCAATGATTTCTGCCTTTTCTGCATTAAGCTGGATGTAATTATGACCCAGCCACTGAATGATAATGTGGACACAGTTAATCAATGTAGTAGGACTGAAGGGAGGTATTTATTACCTGCAATATTTTGGAAGCAACACAGCAAAATAATGTTTTCAAAACCCTGCGAGCAATATAGCAATGCAGCAAGTACTGGTTTCAGGTTATGAATTTTTCTGTAAAAGATACATAACAATTTGTTAAACTTATTTAGATGCTGTAATGATTATGGAGGAACAGGAGACAAAACGAGGTTATCAGAGGTGGGGCCACAAACTGCTTGTCTTATTCTTTGAAATTTGTCTTTAATAAAATCTGCAAAGTCATTGCAGAACTTGTTGGATAAGAGTTTAGGAGGGACAAATGGTCAGGGCTTTGTCAGGCTGTCAAGAAAAGTAAATAAAATCTAGGTATTCTTTGTGTTTTGTATATAGATAAATAAAATTGCTTTCAACTTTTTAGCTCCTCATTATAGATATGAAAACTCTCTTTATAAGTGCCTTAATAAACCCGAAGCTTTGTTTTTCTTCACAGGCAGTCAGCTTTTCTACATTTTGCTTTTTTTTTATCTCAACCTGTAGGATCATTTTACCACGGTGACTTTCTCATCCAGACAATGCTTTTGTCTTTAGTGATCCATAACCATAACAATATTCATACTAAAGTTATCTAAAAGGTAATCAGCAAAAGCTCAGGGCAGACTGAGTGATGGTTTAAAGATCTGGGCAAATATCAGAGGTGTCGTCATTTGTGACCAGTTCTGCTCTGCTTCGGCTGGTGATCCCAGGCATGTTTGTTTTGAATAACACATAGTGATGATCAGAAATAGCAACATCAGTCACAACCACAACAACAATGCCCTTTGGAAATAACCATAAACATTGTGTGTCTCTTGCTAGGGGTTGTGTTGTGAAAGTCCGCAGCCACTGAGAATACTCAAAAGCTCTGTTGCAAATGCAGTTTAGTAAACTCCAAAAAACTCAGCATTATGCTTTGGAGAGAGAATAAAAATATTCCACAATGTAAAGACCTGGACTATAAAACAACATGTTTAAAAAAATGTTAATTCTGAAATGTTTTTTTGCTGCATTCTGGGGGTTTATTAAATAAAACAATAACTCCACACCCATTTTGTGCATCCTGCATTCACTCACAATGTTAAAGATGAGAGGAGCTGCTACAGTTAATAGTCCTGCATTGTTTTCTTGGCAGAAGTGTCATAGAACATGATATCAAGATTGTGTGTAACAATAAAATAATTTAGTTAAAATGGTTTTCCTGCTAAAGATGTTACATAGAGTCAACTTCATTTAGAAGAATTCTCAAAACAGTTGATAATTGTTGCATTGGCCTTGATTTCCCTTTTCGCCATAAGAAGTACAAATCACAAACATCCGGTTTAAAGTTTGGGTAATTCCTGTCTATCCATCATGTTTTCACAGTGTGTTTGCTTAATTCTCTCAGAGTCACTGAGGTGCTGGTGGCGATCTTGAGTAGTCAATGAGGGAGAGGCGGGGAACACCCTGGACTAGAAGACCCGAACATGTTTTATGGAAATGTTGCATTTCTTAGCTCTGGGTGTATTTTTAGAGATGTTGTCCTGCTGGAAGATTGACCTTTAACCCACTCTCAAGTCAGCATTAATAGGTTTTATTCCAGGATTCTTATGTAAATAGCTCCCCATCAACTCTGACCAACTTTCTTTCCTAACTGAAGAAAAACATCCTCACAGATTGACGCTACCACCATCACGTTCCCTTTTTTTTTAGATATTATTTTGGAGCACTAGAGGCCTTTATTTTTCAATAGTAGGTAGACAGGAAAGAGGGCAAAGAGATGGGGGGAGACAGTCGACAACGGTCACCGGGTCTGGGACTCAAACACGGGACAGTCGCACCGAGGACTATAACCTATGTACAAGGTCGCACACTTAACCCCTACACCACCAGCGCTGCGCCCTACCACTATCATGTTTCACAGCAGGCAGGGTGGGTTCAGATAATATGCAGGTTAAATTTTGGCCTCAGTTTATAGAACAGCTTATAGTTTATAGAACAGCTGTACTGTACACCTAAATTAATCAGACAGGGCTGTACTGGATTTTATGTATAGTTGTCAGAGTAAAGGAGGGTTAATATAAACACACTTTTCAGATCTATATTTGCAATGGTATGAATGGATGAGTGGGCAGATTGAGAGGTGGACAGATTTTTATATATAATTTTGCAATTATCGCTTTCAGTGGTGCAAACATTCTCTATGGCAGCAAAAAAAAAAAAACAACAAATAAATACACAGTTACAAAACTTATAATTTTAATGTTAGCTGTAAGCCATATTATATATTACTTCTGAGTTTTAAAAGATCTAAAATTCAGCACCACAGAGTTTGTCAAAAGATGCAATGTTAATACATTAGTTTGTTTCCCATCAAAATCAGCCATTGGTGGGAGAAACCAATTGCCTTTCCGTTTTTGCCTCAGGAGGGTGACAGTAAAAGGTTTTATGGACCAAGGTTCATTGGATGAGCTTAACTTTCCTGGAGAGGCTCAAAGTGACATTGCTTTTCATGTGAAAGGGTTTCATGTGAAAGTTGAGTTAGGCTGCGTATCTGGTAGGAAATTCCTACATGTCTTCCAGTGTTTTGGACACCTCAAGAAGGCATTGAGACAGATAGTTGCAAGACAAATGGTATCTAACCACTGACTTGGGATCGCCTTAGTCTCTCTTAACAGAAAAGCTCAAAGAGGAAGCTGAAGAGACGGAGGTATGGTGATGTTTCTCTAAACTAATCCTCCAGCAGTCTGGTCTCAAAGGAGTGGCAGAAAATACATGGATGTGTAGTTAAATCAGTATGCTATTTATAAACAGAAGAAGTGGTAATCAGATGACCAAATAATTTGTTTTAAGGAGTAAAATGTTTAGAAAAGAGACATGATTAAATCTTAGTGGCAGAGTCGATATTAATTTTAACTCAAAGTTTGGGATAGAAACAAAAAATGGAAAATTACAGCCTTTCAGAAAATAATTACCAATATAACTTTATAAGAAATTATGTTGTGGAATAGAGTCCAAGAGGATTGTGTTGAGAAAAAAGGGTGATTTATTTGCACCATATATTTCATGGATGCTATTTCAAAGGCAGTGGGATGGCATCAACCTGTAGAATAATATTAACTTAACTGAACATGGAAGAACCATAACAGAAAAGCAAAATGAATGCACACACAATAAATACATTGTGTGTGCATTCATTTTGCACACATATTGTAGCAGATTAAATAACGTGTGTTTTCTATACTTGCATCTTTTTGTATGATTACATTTACGTAAAAACAGAAACAAAATCCACTCTTCTGACTTAGAGATGTGTAGCAACAGACTGATTCCAGAAGATTCACAGCTTGAATCCATGTAATGCAGCAGGAGAGTGGGCCAGAGAGAAAAACAAACATATTAATAATAATAAAAAATACTGCTTGATGGACATCCCTGCTTCTAGCCCACTGGGCTTGCTGGCATTATCATACCCTAGTGTCTTCATGGCAAGTGTTGTGCTCAAGAAAGGGAAGGAGAGTGTCCTGTTTTATTGTCATTCTGTCTCCCAAACACATATTTGGAAGAGCAATAGGCTTTATAATTAGTTTGGTATAGCAATGCAGAATGTTTTTGTATCACATGCAGGACATTATTGTACAAAAGTAAATGGTTACCATCTCATTTCATTGTAGATTTTGAAATCAACACATAAGATCTTCTGCTATCATGGGTATAAAGAGATGTCTGCTTATTAATCAATAAAAAATATACTAATCCATCTAATTTTGTTATGATTTGGGGTTGTTTGATGTTTGGTTTCTGGTTTTTTCTTATATGTTCTCACAGTTTTTGAATCATGCTTCTGTTTATTATTTTCCTGGTCATGCTTTAGTTTTTGTTTTGTATTCAAGATTCTCTGTTTTTGCTCCAGCGACATTTTGTTCTGTCTGTCAATTAACCTTATCCGGTTCACCTGCTCCAAGCTAATCTGTCTCCTTGCTCCACCTGCTTCACACTCCATATATACACACCTGTTCAGTCATTCGGCACAGAAACATTTCTCAAAACATGTCTTGTTGCCAAATCATGCTCACGTCTTGTTTTGTGGATCATGCCAAGCCTGTCCTGCCTGTCTGTTTATTGTTTTGTTCCTGCTTCTTCTGAGAGTGAGTTTTTGTTTTTTATTAAGTCGTTTTGCACTTACCGTCATGCTTCCTGCTAGTCTGCATTCCGGGGTCTCTATCTCGCAAGCCCTAAGAAATTTGTATTGATGTTAAAATTTTAATTGTACCGTTTAAACTGAGGTCAAAATAAAAAGAGCAATCATGGGGCAAAATGTGGTGTAGTGGGTGCCCTACATATGGAGGTAAGTAGTCCTCAATGCACTTGTCTGAGGTTTCGATTCCCAAACGCCACACTTCTGCTGCATGTCTTTTTATCTGATGACAGTTTAAAGGTTCAAAGAAAATGTTTTACAACAAATAGCTATGGTGGTTCGATTTAGACCCCTCCCAGACCACCCGTCAGCTTAAGCCGCTGGTACCAACCAATATTGATTTATCCTAACTTTAAAAAGTATTAAAAATATGTCCTGCAGGTAAGATAATTGTTGCTTATAACCTCATAACTGTCTGTACCAGTGGGACTCCTAACAGATTACCATTTCAAATCTTCAAACAACCTTGAAGGCAGCAAATATTACTTATTTTCTTCTTTGCAAAAGAACAAAGTAATAGAAAGGATTTGTCTCTGAAACAGGTTAATTTCATCCTTTCAAACCAGCTCGACCTCTTTATAATTGTCCATTTGTAAACACAGAAATTCAGTCAATTCAGCAACAACCTGGAGTTGCTTATTAATTTAATATGCAGGTAGAATAACACAATGTGAAAAACTGACTAAATGGAACAAATACTGATCACCTAAGGCAGGGCTTCCATTTTATTTTAGCACACATTTTGCTCACTGAAATGCTGAAAAGTTTCTCACAGGGTAACATCTACAGACAGCAACCACACATTCACACTAATATACCTCGCCAATCGAGTGGGCAGGGGTATGCAGTACTGTTTAATGCTGATGAATTGCAGTTAATTGTTAATCAACGTACGCTGTTAATTTACATGCAAGAGGTGCATGTTTCACCACAATTCTAACAATAATATGCAATAATACAATGTTGGGAATATACTGAGCCTTTCAAAATTACTTAAAACTCTCAAAGGTTTTCTCATTTTTTGAGAACAGTAGTGAGAGGAAAGCCATTTTTTAAAGAAAACAAAAAGAGGCCCTGTTTGCCGTTTGTCACAAGCCAAGTAGGGGACACAACAAATGTAGAAGAAAGGGCTCTAAATAAACGAGACCAAGACTGATATTCTTGACCTACATGCTAAATGCTATGTACAGCAGAACACTAACACTGCACATTATCCTGAAAACATCAGTGTCACCGTGAAACATGGTAGACATGGATGGAGGTAAAAACCTGAAGAAGACAACAGATGTTTTCCATTTAATCTGACTGAGAATGAAATGGGAATGTGGTTTTACACAGCATTAACTAAGGGGAGGAAATACAGATGCATGCCACACCTTCAGATTTGTATTTGTAAGAACAAAAATTGAAAGCTATGTATCATTGTCCTTCCACTTCCAAATGTATCACTGCATTGTATTGGTCTATATATCATCAAATCCTAAATAAATACAATAAAATACAAGCTCAAGGTTTTAACTTGGCATTATAATCCAATGGAAAAAGGTTTTGAAACCGGTGCCTATCGCAAGCAGTCTATGGGCCAGAAGCGGGCTACACCCTGGACAGGTCGCCAGTCCATCGCAGGGCAAAAAATTATATAACAAAGGAAAATTATCTTAGATTTTTTCCAAACTGTCACTGTCCCTCATTCATCATGTTAATATTAGCTTCTTGAATCCTTGTAAAATAAGAAGTTATTTGCAACCAGCTCACTCTTTCTCTACCTTACATTTTTTTGACCTCATAATGTTCAAGGTCAAAGAAAAGGGGTTATGAAAATAAAAGAAAAGAAAAAGGAATAAAAACACCACTGTGCTTTATAGTATTCAGATCCTGCTCTAATCTCCTTTCTCAAGATGATGGAAGGAAAGGATCACATATGACGGAAGAGTCTTTAAAATGGATTGGAAAAAAATATGACGAGAGCCCATGCAATCACTCCACCCTCTGGTGCAAGAGCTAAATCCCCAAAAGGAAAGTCCTCATAAACATTCATTTTTTTCAGAGCACCTCTAACTGTGCTCAGATTCCCGTTTATTGTACCTTTGGTGCATATCCACTGGAGCAGCCTGGCAGCATGTCGACCAATCATGTAACCTGGAAACAGGTCTGCTGCCTCTGCCAAAGTTGTAATTTCCATTCCTCTGAAAGGCCTTCCAGTTTCATATAATTTAGATACATTTTACATGAGTAAATTGTGTATTAATTTCATTTGATATTGTCTTAATTGGTAACATGATTTGTTTGTTTAGAACAGCAGGTGGGTTCACAGAACTGCTGGAACATGGGATTTAAAAAGTCATGCTGAGTGGTTATGTTTCATATCCCTTACTAAAGGGGATGAAAAAAATGAGGAACTGAGGAAATGTAAATGCTCCTTCACCTCATCTAAGCCAGGATGAAACTCCATTTTAGCAGCCATACATGCAGAGTTTTCAGGAGAGGCAGCAGTGAAAAGAACACATTTGCCTTCACAAATTCCATGAAATCCTGCCCAGGATTTGCTGATAAGGACTTGGGGTTTGAGAAGTCACACACATATCTCACTGGAGCCTTCATAAATGCTTTTCATTAAAACATTTTCTCGTCAGCAGGGTAAGTGACCTTGAAGAGAACGGTCGTTTAATTACGAAGGTTAAAATATTTGGAGCAATTAGTGTTATCATTCATTTTTTTCTCTCGCCCTTTTTTTCTGCGTAAGATGCAGCGTCCTTGTTGCAGACGGATCACAATGAGAATTAAAATGAGAGTGGATTGGATAGAAGGAATTGCATCATAGTCTGCTGTGGAGTCTGTGCCAGTCATAGGATACTGGTTCAAAATGAAGGTCCAACTCATTTTATTTCCCCTTTGTTAAAGACTTAAAGAAAGCAATAAACAGAGCTTCCATTTTTTCTCTCAGGATGTTTGAAAGTGTCATTATTCCATGAAGAACTGTTTGCAAAACCTAATTGAGAAATTACTTATTTACTGACTCTAGAAGAAGATCGAGCAGATGGAGGAGAAGAGGTAGAGCTGTTGGGAAAGGATCTCACTGCAGTAGTGGCTCTGAGGTCAATATTGCAAACACTGTTTTGATTCAAATACAAACACTTCTGATCCTAGTGCTCCCACTGAGAAAAACATTTACTTATTCAAATTTACTTCCAGTTATTGCCTGAAATGACAAAGTGGGCCTTTCCCCTGCTGTTAATAGATGTCCTAAATGGTTTATACTCAGGCATTTTGGCACGCCATGGCTGTCTATCAGCCAGTTCTTTGATTGTGTTTTATTGCTTTCATTGTGTCATACTGACACATTATTAGCATTCAGGTCAATATTTTGACTGACCCTAATTTTAATGAGGTTTAAACACTATACCATACAAGCCCTGAGGTTCCTTACTTTGATTAAGGATTAATACCACTTTTTCAGAATAAATATAATTTTTATTTATTCATTGCAAGGGTTTGCTGGGTATCAGTCTGAAAGTAAAAAATGTTTTTCAGTAGCAACATATTCTTTAATTGTGACTCATATTCCTTTGAATGCATCAACCAAAAATGCAAAAAAAAAAAAACAAAAAAAAAAAAAACAATTCACATGTTTAAAATATTGATTTTAATCAGAAATGTGTTTTAAATATGATGTTAGTTGAAAATTGAGCATTTTTTCATAGATCTACTAAAGTAAAACAGTTTTTTTTTTGTTCTTTCTGTTTTAGTCCTCCACTCCAGTTCTCTCATATAAAAAACGCACAGACCAAGGTGATTCCTACAGAGCTGTTAGTTTTAAGCTAAATACACTTTTGGAATCACCTTGATGGTGAGAAAGAGTATTTTGTAAATGCCAAACATTGTTATCTCCAGCATTGTAGGCATTTTTGGAAAGATAAAATTATTAATTTGGTCCCTGGGGAGTTATAAGCTTTATCTAGATACAACACTGATATATTTCTTTTAAGTTAGGTGGGATTTTAAGCCTAAATTATTAATAAATCATTGTAAAGTGGTTTAATAAACAAGGGAATAAATTTGATTTAAAATGTTCTGGTATAATTGGTGATGGCATCAGTCACCAATATGTAATAAACATAAAAAAAAATAATATAAAATCCAAACAAGAAAATATTTAAAATGATTGCATCTAACAAGGGAAAAAACACCTTCTGAAAAGAGAAAAATTGTTCTTATAAGAAAGAGTAATACTTACAGTAATAAACTGAATAACTGAGAACTCTTCTCAGTCATCAAATAAGTACAGCTGATAGATATAGCATCATTAAAGGCACACATACTGACTTTTGGCATAGTTACAATATTTTCTCAGCAAAATTTGGCCAGTTGAATTTCTTTATCAAAAAGAAAATGCTTGCAACTATTGTTGTTTCTTTACAGCTCTCCACAATGACAATTATTTGAACAAGGTGTTGACAACCAGTGCACAGCTTTGCTCATTATGAATTCTTATTCTAATACTGATAAAAAAAAAAAGAATCGGTCAAATGATATATTAGAGAAAAAGGACATCTGGACATGTGAAGAAAATGTTCATATATCGATGTCTAATCACTTGTTTATCTCTGGAAAAGAATGTTATTATATGGCACTAAAACAGCCAAAGCTTGTTTCACTCCTTAAATAAACTGTTTCTCCAGTTCTGCTTCAGCTTCCTATTTTGTAAAGATGGCATACATTTTTTCATTACATTTTTGGTAAAAGATATTCTGCATGATATTCTGCGAGATATTAAAGCGAATATCAGTGTTATATGTGAATTTATGAGTATCAGACTTACCCCCACAATTTGTGATATACTTAAACCTAATATGCTGGGAAACCTCACTGAGTGTTTACTTAGTTAAAGCTGCAGTAGGTAGATTTTGTAAATTTTTTTTTTTACATATTTGTTAAAACTGCCCATATGTCCTGACACTACAATATGAGACTGATAATCTGTGAAAAAAATAAGCTCCTTTTGCTCCCCCCAGTGGCACTACTGCCATTTTCAGAAATACACCGCTCCTGGTCAGAAACAACCAATCATAGCCAGGAGGAATGTCTTAGCAGTGTAAATCACGCTCCTGCATGAGCTGCTCACACTTTTCTCCACACAGTGCACACCATCATTTTAGCTCAAGACTACAGATTTGTAGCTGTGCTAATGGTGGAGAAAGAACCTAACATTACAGTAAAACTGCCAATTTCTCGAGTGGCACCTGCTCAGAAAACAAGGACAGGTAAACAGAAGAAAACCGATGCCGAAAAGCAAGTTAAAAAGAGAGAATTGGACCGAGCCTTAAAAAAACCCAAAGGTAAACATCGGAGTGTTCACGGCAGGCTCTACAGTGGGGAAGGAGCTGTGGAGAGACAGCTGTAGCACAGCACAGAGCAAGGGGGAGGGACCTGTAAGGTGGGTTTGTTCAAATTTTTCGGCTAGGTCCACGGTTTTCTTAGAACTCCCTACTGCAGCTTTAATAGTAATCAGACTCCAGTTTCAATAATATAATGTGTAACTGTTGGGTGGTTTACTCTGAAAACTGCAAATAAAGATATGAGCTAAAAATCAAGTTTATATCTGTCGATGATGTTAGAGAAGTGAAACTGGTCATTAACTTGTCATTTTAAATATTCTATTGTTCTACTAATGTTCTACATGTGTATTTACTTATCTGAACCCAGACCCAGTAATAATGATTTCTATAAAGGGTGAGTTTTCCAGGTCCAAACCCAGAAAAAATCTAAAAAGGCATTGGCCAGTATGGGACTTTCATAGTATAATAACCTTGAGTAAAACTACCACGGTATAATGGAATTTACAGAGACTTTTATTCCAAAATGTATAAAATGTATAAAATGATACAATCATTTATTGTGTTTATTAAGAAAACAACATGAGGCCTACTATGGCTGCAAAAATAATGAAACATACTGATTATTAAGTTCTAGTGATATACAGTCCTTAATTTCTTTGCTGCATTCAGTGTAATACTGATAACTGGCCTATATCTAATTCTAATACATACACAACAAGTAAGTGAAGGTTTTTATTAATGATCAAAACCAGTTAGCATATAAGATTTAGCGATCATGAAGAGGAGAAGAGATATTATGGAACTGAATGCTATTAAACTCAGCATTGCATGCAGTTTTATTCAAACCCATGCAAAAGTAAAAAATGTCTGATTTCCTTGAGGCTTTAACTTATCCACTCAAGTTCTATGACACCTGTTCATGTTCTTCTTTAAACACCTTATGTTTTTTATCCTGGTGTAAGGTTGCATTATTTACATGCACTTTTGCAGCTACAAAAATTACAGGATCTGAAAATGTTCACTCTGCTCAGGGCCACAGTTTACCTTAAATGTCGAATCCAGATAAATCCCCATACACATCAACACTGTGAATGTAAAACGACAACAATGTTGGTCACCTGTGTCACATCTACGGGTCTCAGTTTTTATTCTTTTTGATGAATGCCTTTTGTGAGACTCCATCATGAAACAGCTGCCAGTAAAAATGAAAAGAATGACAACATTCATCAATACCAGTACATAAATTTGAGATTACACATAATCATGCACTACACAATGATTTGAGCCCCTGCAATAATGCTGATCCTTACTGTGTGTTTATCCCTGATGTCAAAGAGCTATAGGGGTTACATGTATTTCCATTGAGATATCTTGCTTTAACAAAGTATGCCAAATTTTCCCTTAATGTTTGGAGAGATATTCAGTGGCCTAAAAAGTCCACACAGACAAATGCTCTCATTAGGATGTTAAAAGGCTTGGTTTGCAGTGATATTTACTCAACTTGTGCAGCCTTATGGGTAACCTACTTTAATTCAGAGGGGGAGGGGTTTTGCTGGCAGCTGCCTTTTATATAGCTTTATGCCAAGACTGTTCTCTCTCTTGGTTAAACATCATAATAAGGAATATGGATGTTCTGTTACTTGAGTTTTCTTTAAGTTTATTAATGCCCCTGATTAGAAAAAAACTGAAAACTATGAACAACTCAGTTTGGTTACTATCTATAGTCTTCTATATATTTTGACAAATGACTCCAAAAAACACACAAAAAAAACAAAAAACAAATATCCACTTTTGTCACAGTGAGACACCTTTGATGTTTTAAAATATGCCAACGCTTTCATAAAGGATATAGAGTATATTTATAAGTTTTCCTTTTCAGTTGTGTTAAGTCCTTATGATATTTCCAGGGCCACAATTCAGAAATACGTAAATAAAAAAAATAAAGTAAAAATAAAAATAAAAGAATAAAAGGCAGCCAAGAACCAAAGAATGAAAATATTACATTTCCAATGCCGAACTCTGGCACCTGTGCATAACGTAATGTTTACTCAGGA